>NC_058405.1:136290410-136501640 GCF_002201575.2 Neomonachus schauinslandi | reverse complement strand
TTTTTTTTTTTTTTTAAAGATTTTATTTATTTGACAGAGAGACACAGCGAGAGAGGGAACACAAGCAGGGGGAGTGGGAGAGGGAGAAGCAGGCTTCCCGTGGAGCGGGGAGCCCAATGTGGGGCTCAATCCCAGGACCCTGGGACCATGACCTGAGCCAAAGGCAAACGCTTAACAACTGAGCCACCCAGGCGCCCCTTGCCTCGCATTCTTATGTGTCTATTCAGTGATCACGTTCCTCTTTATTTCCCAAACTCAGGTTCAGTAAACTTAAGTAGCTTACCTACCAGCATTAGCTGGAAGCCCTACTCACAAGTGAGCAAAATTTGGTAAATTTTCTGGGAGAGGCAGATATCATAGTTTAGGGAATGGAAGAGGCCTTGGTGATTATCTATTGTGCATTTTCCTTGTTTTTCAGTGATACATGAAAGTCCAAAGTCAGTGAGTGCCCTAAGATCATATAGTCACTTAGGGTATCTGGGCCTACTCATACAAAGCTTCTCCAAGACCAAAAATTTCTGTTATTTCTAAATTTAGTGAGTAGAAGTCTCCATGTGTCTCTTATTTTAAGCCTCAAAATTTCTTTTTCTTTTCTTTTTTTAGAGAGAGCACATGAGTGGGGGGCAGGCAGAGGGAGAGGGAGAGAGAGAATCTTAAGCACGCTCCGTGCCCAGCATGGAGCCCAACACGGGACTTGATCCCATGACCCTGAGATCATGACCTGAGCCGAAATCAAAAGTCAGATGCTTAACCGACTGAGCGACTCATGAGCCCCAAGGCTCAAAATTTCTAATTGCATCACAAGCTTGTACCTTGAAGGGATAAAGTAATTGCCACACTTAGAAGGCTTTCACACAATGAACAAACAAAAACAAAGAAAAACTTAGAGACTTCTCAACCCTGCAGTTTTCTGGCCTATCACTCATTCTCTAATTTACCAAATATTTACTGATACTACTGCTTATCATATATTCCACATACTGGGCACTGTGGTGACAAAGATGAGAAATTTTTCCTTCCAGGGGCTCACCATCTAATATGAGCAAAAATGTATACAAAATTTCTTATTCAACATAAGCCTTAAAGGAGGGATGTACAATGTTCTATGGAAGCAGGAAGAAGCAAACAACTCAAGGAAAGTTTAGCAGGAAAGATGCAGACATTTGCGCTGGCCTGAGGAATGAGTGGGTGCTGGTCCAGAGAGACAGTGAGCACAGGGAGCTTGGGCAGACACATGCATGGCCCATTGCTCTGAGGAGGGCATCCTTCTCTTGTCTTCCAAAGAGCCATGAGATTTCAAAAATAACAACGGTGAATACTAGCACAGGACTGGCAACGTGCAGAGCACACTTCAAGTTGCTTCCCGTGTAAAAAGTCATGTAATCCTTAATCCTATTGTATAGATAACGAAGCAGTGACTCGGGAAAAATTAAATAACTTGACTAAGGTCATCTAACTGGCAAGTCATGGAATTGGGATTGGACCCAGGCAGCGTGGTTCCTGAGGCTGTGGGTTCAACCACTACGCTTCTCTGCCTCTAACACTTTGCCGAGCATCATGTTAAAACCTTACGCAGGTTGTGGGAGGCGATTACAGTCTCATCTCAGCCAGTGTGAGGCTTGGTATTTATACCTTGAGTTAGATCACTGAACCGCCTCATCCCTCTCTGCCATAGCCAGGCAGAATCCATCTTGCGTTTAGACCAGGGGGCGGCAACCTTTTTCATAAAGGGCCAGATCGTGGACAATTTAGGCTCTGTGGGCCACGTCGTGTTTGTTACGATCAGTCATCTCTGCAGCTATAGCCCAAAAGCACCAGTGGACGATACGTATGACTCTGTTACAATAAAACGTCATTTCAGAGACGGATGCAAATTTCATTTAATGAATTTCATTTAATTTAATGAATTAATAAAGTCATGTGTCGTAAAATACTCTTCTTTTGGATTGTTTTCAACTGTTTAAAAATACAAAACCCAGCCTTAGTTCAAAGGCCATACAGAAACAAGTAGCAGTCTGATTGGGCCCGTGGCCAGAGTTTGCCAACTCTTGGCTTAGAGTCTGGAGCATAACTTCTCTTTTCTAAGGGATCTCTACAGAAATCAGCCCAGTGCTGGACACCCACTGGGTACTCACTAACCGCTAGCTCACACTCCGGGGTACCTCCTAGGTATGTGGTAGAGGGAAAAGTGTGATCTAGAGAGAGCACGAGACTAGGGATTAGGAGAGCAACCTAGAGTCCCAAATCATTACTAACAGTCACCTGAAGACAGTCATTAATCTCCAACCGGGCCATGGTTTCCTGACCATTTGTCACTGCCAATGACGGGCCATGGTATCCTTATTATAGCTACATTGTATTGTGCTCACAAGCGTGGCACTTTGCATAGGATAACTTGCTTAATCCTTACAACAGCCCTATGAGCGATGGACTAATAATATCCCCATTTTACAGATGAGGAACAGAGAGATTATGTAACATGCCCAAGGTCACTAGGCTGAGTAAGCAGCAGGGGCAAAACCCGAACCCATCCTGGCTTCAGAATCTGACTCTTAACCCTTAGGCTATAAAACCTTCTCTGAAGCAAATGAGGAAGGGCCCTTTTTGAACAACAAAATGCAGACACACACAGCTGTCTTCATAGCATTGGAATGGGGCATGAGGCATGTTAGCAATGAGTTTGAGAAACAGAAGCTCAAAGATAAAATATTTATGATCCCATTAGTCCTACCTCGCATTTATTGAGCACTTACTATAGATCAGGTCAGGTATTCTGCTCTGGGTCTCATTCCTGTAATCCCGCTAACACAATTTTATGAAGTAAGTACTATTATCAACCCCTTTTACAGAGGAGAAGATTGAGGCTCAGAGAGGTGAAGTAGCCTGTGCAGAGTCCCCGGATGGTAAATAGCAGATGGTTGGGCACAAGCCACTGATCTCAGAGCCCAAATGCGGGCTTTAGTGCAATGTCGTTTTTCAGTCATGTGTGTATGTGTACTATTAATAGTGCAGTCAGCTATGCTATGGGTTAGATATGGCTTTAGCAGCTGGCCTGAGAGCCTACCCACCAGTTAGAAGTCAGCTTCCGGTGGGAAAATGCATGGTGAGTTTGAAACCACTGATTTACAAGCAGATTTTGGAAAACAGCCAGTTGGTGAATCGGGGTCTGCCCGGGTGTCTTGGCACAGTTGGAATGAGGTTTATGCTTTCAAGTTTGGTTTGTTTGCTTACATGCATCTCTGTCTTTCCTGCACTTGAGTGTTAGGCACTTTTGCCTTAGGGTGCGAACTGATCTCATTCCTCTTAGCTCCCTAAAGCACCTACCATCCTGCTTTGCCCACAGCAGACAGCCAGGGATCTGCTGGTTAACTCCTGATCACCAGAGCACCAGGCTGAACAATGACAGCTCTTATCAGCCTCCTCAAATTGTGCCCCCAAACCTACTGAAGGAAGCAAAATAATCTATGATCATGTCTACAGGCACACGCCGCACTATTACTGAGTTAGACTGAATTGAAAGGCTATAGATCAAGGTCAATGTGAGTGCTGAAGAGAAGCAGAAAGAGACCGAGGAGTGGCTCTTGTAATCTCGGAAGCGTGGCTCCTTGACAAGGACCTCGTGTGAACCGTGCAGATGCTGGGTAGCTTCCCCGGTAGTAACAACAGTCCTTATTAAGCTTGTCTTGTTCATTTGCTTTTAAGGCATGTGCTGTGTTTATTAGCAATGCTTATGAAGGAGTCTCCTTAATGTTGGATTAGCAACACCTTTCCCTGGAGTATTTTCTGTGTCTGAAGCTGTGGAGGGAGGTGAGAAGGAGTTCAAGGCAGAGCTCTGGGACCGGCTTGCCGTGTGACCTTGCACGAGTCACTCATCACCACCCTTCCCTTCCAACCTCCGTAAAAATAACATGCTAATGCCTGCCCTCTTTCTAACTCTCAAAGATAAATCAATGTCTGGAAAGTGCTTTGAGCTTTTCGATATAAAGGCAGGCACTCCTTACCATCATTAATTAACATGTATTAATAGAAAGAATAGTACAGAAAACCCAAAGGTGAGCCAAAATCGTGATGAACAAACCTGTCATCTTGTATTAGCAACTGTCACAGAGGTGGCCATGGAAATGAACGGCTTCTCTCCCTAATACTGCAGACTTTTTCTTCCTACAAACTGATTCATGTGAAATTCAATTTAGAAAAAAATCTTGTATGCCAAGTTTCATTCGCTTGGAAATTTCTTAGCAAGTAATGTAGTTTTCTGAAAAGGGGTGTGGGTGGGAGATCTCACCTCTTTCTTCCTAATTTAATGACATGACCCCATAATAATAGGGCAGGGAACATCCATTGGCCACCATCACAACCAGGGTTTAAAATGAGGGCAGATGAGTGGGTTTTGTTTTGTTTTGTTTTGTTTTTTAATGCACTGCCTCTTTTCTCCTTCATCGGGCTATTTTGGCTGAAATAATCTGACAGTAAAACAACCTTTGGTCTTGTTCGAGAGGTTTTGCTTGCTCTCTCCATGCACCTGTGTCTGTCCACGCAGTAAACCTGCCTGTAGGACTCTCGTCACAAATGAACTGTCAGATCATTACCACAGCTGATACGGTATAATCTGTCTTGATATTAGAATCAGTCTGGCCAGGCTAGGCACTCACTTGCCACCGAGGCTAATTCACTTCTTGAATATGCATTCATGGAGATGTGCCTCGATTTGGAATCCGTGGGGAGTACACGTTAAGAGCAGATTTTCTGAATTAGCATGGCAAGAGGGAAGGGTCCTTCATTTAGACGGCTGCAGACGCCGCTCCCTCTTGTTCATTACAATTGCATTTCATCAGCTTTATGATGTCCACACGTCAATTGAGTGTGAGGATTTTTCACACAAAAGAGCCTCAGGGAAAACGACTCCACTAGCTAATCAGCTGATTATCATACCTCAAATGGGCTGCAGGACTGGCTGTTCCCAACCTGTATGGGCAAAAGCAGAATTGAAGATTAAGACTGAAAGAAAGAGGGCTCTTCAGCCACTTTAAGAAAATTAAAGAGGAATTTGTCAGCGAGAGGAAGAAAGAACTGCAGGAGCTGAAGTGAAAGCCTTTAAAATAGATGGGCGTTTGAAATAAAATGACTAATGCTTTTCCTTAAAAGGAGGTTGGTGGGAGAGGGTGAAAGGTTAATTAACTATATTATCTGCCCTTTTATGCCCAGCTGTGTAAAGCTCTGTCCGCCCCTACCCTGGATCTTAAAACCTACATTCAAGAACCCAGCCCAATCTCAAGAAGAGTGTCTTGGAGTAATTGAATTAGTTTCCGTCAAGTTGACTATTCACAACTGCCCCTGGGTACCTCCCCACAGATTTCCTTGGACTGTTTGGGAATTAATTGAGCAATAACAAGAAAATGATCATAAGAGAAGAAAAGCACATGCACACAACTCCATAAAGATTGCTAGCTTGGGGAACTATTTATGACAGTCATTAATTGGGATTTTTATCATCAGAGGTCTATTTTTATGTTCTTTGAGGAGAAGAAATTAATAGGTGGACTTTTTCCCATTTTTGTCTGAAATTTGCCAAAGTTTTCTCCCAGCTCCCTGGGGTCTTCCTCCAGTCTATCTAAAATGCAGTTAGAGCAGAGGTTGTCTTTTGCTTCGCGGCGCGTCTGCCTTATGCTTTCATCAGAGGAGTCTAACTCACACAGATGCACTATTTAACAATGCCATCCCCTGCTTTCATCAGAAGGGGGAAGGTTGCAGAGCCGAGCCCTGCAGAATAAGGGGGGCAGGTCCCCTGTGATTGGCGAAAGCTGAACATCGGTGCCAGTTTCCATCTGTCATGATAGCCTATCTCCGAACCTTCAATCTGTCAAAAGCTCGCTGCCTGGCTGAAGGCTCCAGGAGATTTGGTGCACTAAACACATTTGACAACAGCATTATCACTGCAAGGAGCCAGCAAAATGCCATCAATGTGTTAATTGTAACTGGCTATGTAAAGTGTCACTTCCCATATCATTTAACACTGGCTTCGCCTCTTTTGCGGTTCCTAATTTTCTACACTTTATAAACATATGGATTGCTTGTGTAACAACAATGTGATCTTCTTAGCAGAGGTTTAATTTTGCCTGGATACACTGCACCCAAGCTTCTCCCTGGGAAACAGCGACATGGAGGGGGCTTAGGAGGAGAAGTGAGGAAGAGAAAAAATAGAGGGGGGCTTGGGGAAGCAGCACTGGCAGGATGGGGGGGTTGCGGGGAAGGGAGATGGGAAAGGCCAGCAGGAATCAAAGCGCTTCTCACGCAGGCTGCTGTGGTATTTTTTAGACGAGTGGAATGGTGGTGCTTTTTTTAGGGTGTGTTCTTGCTAATGGGGCAATAATTCTGTTTCTCCTATAGAGGATGAAAACTGTATATCCAGAATTTTCGTAGGCAGTGAGATTTTTTTTCCATCATAATATGAACAGTTTTATAATGATAAACATGAGAGCAGCACATAAATACATGAAAAATCCCCCTTGAAGATCTGAATGGGTTTTTAGCACCCAAGTACCTAATATTCAATTTCTGGTACAACCAGGGCCAGGTGTTAAATTTCTCTAGTTACTGTCACTAATGCAAATTAGATTCTTTTTCTGCTCATAAAAAATCAAATCCACATTAGAAATTAGCTATAAAATGTAATGACTTAAATGCTATAGTGTTTTACAAATCTTCCTGCATTTCTGTGGTAGATAATGCTGTAAAACTGAGAGACGATAATAAAATACGGTAGGAAGTTGAGTTATTTAAAGATCTTTTGTGACTGCTTACTTAGAAATGTGATGTATTCTTTTGCTCTTCTCTTTCCCTGTCCCCCCTTCATTGTGGGAAATGAGCACATTTATAATTCCAGTTTTTTTACAAGCTCAGAAGTAATCAAAATTCATTTTTAAATGATGTTACAAGAGCTGGAGAGATCATTTGCATTATTGAAAAAAATACCCCCCAGAGAAGTTTACAATACCTTTGCAACTTTTAATCATTGCTATTGTAACCATCCTGAGGAGAGTTTGGAGTGGTTAAATAAAGAGCTTAATTAGCATTTTTTAAAACTCTTCATTAACATTATCACCAGATTTACCTGGGGGACTGCCTCGCAGTCTGCGCCCACAGCCCTACCCCATCCCCCTGTACAAAAATATCCAAATGCAAAAGAGAAACTTTCCTTTAAAATGGAGCATTTAAAATAAATCCTGCAATACACAACAGCAGAACTGAACTGGGAAGCGCATAGAAAGCTATGCGTTTATCACAATTTAACCCCTCACAGCCATCTGCTCGAGAAGATATAGAAGGCATACTTCACTCCCCCTCTGCCAAGGACCCAGTTTGGGTCCTGAAATTAAAATCATAATGAAACTTTGGGCCCCAGCTGAATCGGGGGTGCTTACAAAGCAAATGAAGTTATGATGAAGATGAACATTTCTGAACTCAGCTCAAGAAACTTCCATCACAGAAGAGGTTTATCTGAAGAATGAATTCAACAATCAAGGAAAGCAAAAGAGAATGGCAATTTTCAAGCTTGTACTATGTGCCCAGAATGGTGGTGCTGTGTGAATATTTTCACTTGTTTTTTTTGGTGGAAAATCAGACAGGGTGAGTAACTTACCCAAGGCCACACAGGTGGTCCAACTCCTCACCCATGTTCTTTCTGTCACTGCCCTGGAGAGACCTGCAGAGACCACCAATCAAGAGAAGTTGCCCTTCCCAGCCTCTCCTCAGGGCCAGTCATGCCCCCTCTCCTCTCCCATAGCCCCTGGGGCCATGGCACTGGCCCAGTTAAGCTTACTAGGTATCGATTCTTCACCCTGGCTAGGAGAGCTGCAGAGCAGGATTATTTCACGTTCCTTTTCGACTTCCCAAGCACAGTAAGTACGGTGTCTGAACTGCTAGTGATGCAGACCCTCCAATGGGTGCCTGGCATTAGATGGGAAGATACAGGAAAACACATAACATCTTGCCTAAGGAAACTCATGAATTTTTTTAAAGACTCATATCCTCTTGCCTTACGTCCTTAACTCTCCTGCACTCATTCCAAGTGGCTTCCTTGCTTTTTCTGTAACATTTCAGAGGTCCGGCCTCTACACCATTTCCTGGAGAGTGAAGAGTCTTGGTGCCTATAATCAGATGCCTCTGCCAATGACTAACAGAAAGCGCTCTTCTTCCAGCTGCTTTTTGTTCTAAGGTTCTTGTCTCTTTGATCCTTGCATGGATCCACCCAGACTTTCGGCATCTGGCAGCTCTGCCCCTTTTCTCCTTGTCCAGTGGTGTTTCCCTACAACCTCCTGCTTCCTTCCCTGAGTTTTTCTGCTTTTTCTTTCTTTCTCTGTCATCCACATTGGCTCTCGGAGAGATTTATTTACAGTAAGATATCACAGCTGATAGAGTCTACCATATTTTGCCTCCCTAGGTGTTTGAAATTAAAAATCAAGCCCATGCCAAAAGGAGTTTGGGGCTGTTGTTTGTTGGGGGTGGTGAGACCCTTCCCAGCCTGGACCAGGGGTGCTTGGCCCTGCCTCTTCTTATGTTTGGCCCTGCAAGCATCAACATATTTTAAGTTCCTAAACTATCTATTCTGGGTTGAATAGTTCTCCCTCCCTGAAGTTCACATCCACCTGGAACCTGTGAATGTGACTTTATTTGGAAATAGGGTCTCTGCAGTTGTGAGCAAGTTAAGATGAGGTCACACTGGATTTGAGTTTGGGCCTGAACCCAGTATGATTGGTATGCTTATAAAAAGGGAAATTTGGACACGGGCATACACAGAGGGAAGACAGCTGTGGGCAGAGAGAGGCAGAGATTGGAATTGTGCTGCCATAAGCCAAGGAATGTCAGCAGCATTGCTTGGCATTGCTTGGTTTGTGGAAAAGGCAAAGAAGAAGGTAAAGAAAGCTCCTTCCCTAAAGCTTTCAGAGAGCGCATGGCCTTGCCAAAAGCTTGATTTCAAGATTTCTAAGTCTCCAGAACTGGGAAAGGATAAATTTTCGGGGTTTTTTGTTTTTAAGATTCTATTTATTTATATAGAGAGGCAGAAAGAGAGAGAACACGGACGGGGGAGGGACAGAGGGACATGGAGAGATTCTCAAGCCGACTCCACGCTGAGCATGGAGACTGACTCAGGGCTTGATCCCACGACCCTAAGATCACAACCTGAGTTGTGAATCAGACACTTAACTAGCTGAGCCACTCAGATGCCCCAAACTTCTGTTGTTTTAAACCACCCAGATTGTGGTACTTCGTTACAGAAGTCCCAGGAAACAAATATAGTATCTATCTACCAAATCTACCAAAGAGCCCAAAGGGCTGTCTAGTGTTAGGTCCTCTCCACTGCTTGTAGGGTAGAACTGGATTCATGCTGCATATGTGAATTGAGCTCCTACCATAGGCCAGCACTGTGCTCCCTGAGAGGGATTCAATCCTTGGAACAGGATAGACAGGAGCTAATCTTACAGAACATATATTCCAGGGGGATGGTTTCTTTGAGAATTTCTAAGTGGTGACCAATCACCATTCCTTTTGGAGACCCAGTGCTCTAGCAGATGTTATAGTAATGAGTCCAAAATATATCACATTATTTCAGGAGAAGCATAAAAGTGAAGATGTGTGGTTTAACAGAAAGCCCAAACAGATTTAATGTAATATCTTTGGGCTTTGGCAGATCTAAATGTAATATCTGCTTCATCCCTCGCTTCTTATGCCACTTTGGGCAAATTAACCTCTTTACGCCTTGGTTTCATTATCTCGAAAATGGAGACAATAAATATACCTACCTCATAGGGTTTTGTGAGGATTAAATTTTTTATTATGTGTAAAGTGCTTAGACCATTATTGGCGTATATACTCTCAATAATTTCCAGCTATTATTTTCTAATGAAAAAAGTCAAATAATAAGGGCTTGATAAAAATAATCATTATTATCACTAATGCTAAAGTACTATACACTGGCTGAGGCAACATGGCCAGTGGATTCAGATTTGGTGTCTGTCTATCATTTATAATCTTACTAATTACTGTGTACCATTGGCCAAGTTATTTAACCTCTTGGAAACTCAGTTTCTTCATCTGTTTAATAAAGACAAAACAATCTTCACAGGGTGGGTTGCAAAGATTAAATGAGATGAAGCCCCACAAATAGAAAGCACTCGGTAAACATGCACCCTATTCTACCCCAGCTCTGCAACGACAAGCTGCATTTTGTGTGGTTCTTGCTGTTTTAAATTACTATGTCAAGATTCAGCACAAAAACATAAAAATTCCAGAGCAGCATTTTAGAAAGTAACAAATGTTTACTTTCAATGTGTTTTCCTAAAAATGCTAAGAAAGGCTTAAGGGCCTCAAACAAAGGCAAGCTTACACATCTAATGGGTATGTTTTCTCTACATTAAAATGATACACTGCATAGTCCCCATATTTGCTTGGCTTAATTTTTAGCCTTCCGGGGCTAGAAATTTTAACTGGATTTTTTTAATATAATAAGGATATTGTGATCTAGTGCCAGTACAGTAGGTTCTTTCATTTTGTCTGTACAAGATTTACCAGCGGCTGAACTCACCACCACCCACTCTTCCTCTTTCCTCACTGTCAGATCTGCTGCTCACACTGGTGGTCATGAGACCTAGAGAAGGGTTATTGGGAGAAGAGCATTGAACTCTGTCCCTTCCGGGCACATTCCCTATCTCTATCGGCGGCTCTCCCATGTTGCTTGGCTTCTGCTTTATTGAAGCTAATAGTAATAGTTCATAGGTGGAGTAGGGGGCAGGGGGCGGGGGGAGGATTGATATTCAAATTTTTCAGTCTAGTCTTGTTGAAAAAGCACCACAACCCTGAAAAATAGTGTCTCAGTTACTTTTTGCTACATAACAAACCATCCCAAAACTTTGCAGCTTAAAACAACAATTATTTATTAACTCACAATTCTGTGGTCCAGCGACAGAGGCTGGGCTCACCTGGGTTTACTCATACAACTGCAGTCAGATGGTAGGCCACCTGGAGACTCGTTAGTCGGGGATGACCAAAATCACGTGTTGTCAGCAGACCACTGGCTGGAGTAATGGGATAATTGATCTGCATATCCTCAGCAGCCCAGCCTGTTTACACGATGCGCGTCACAGGGTTTCCAAGAGCAGCAAAAGAGAGTATTTCCTAGTACCTGAGTCTCTGCTTGCATCATATGTGAATTGTCACATTGGCCAGAACAAGTCACATAGCCAAGACTTGTGTGAGGGGACCATCTGAGGGCATGGATAAAGAGACAGAAACAATTTGTGGCTATTTTTACAACCCACCACAATTAGTATTTCTCATCCTTTCTGTTGTCTGGACAAAGCGGAACATTTGTTCTAAATGGCCATTTTAAGGAAGGCTCCATGATTTACACCTATCAGAAAAAGAGAAACAGGAACCCCAGAAAAATTAAGGCGTCTCCAACTCAACTGAGAAACTTCAGAAGGACTCTCAGAAATATGTAACAAGTCTACCTGACAGTAGATAAAATATAGTTCTCATTTAGACTCTCCAGAGAGGATTTTGAATGACAAGAGTAATCTCTGGACACATACGTAAATTTTTATGTGACTCCTTAAAGTGTCTCTTTTTCTGCAAACATATATTATTATCAATACACACTGGACATTGAAGTGGATGCTGAGAGTACAGATATAGTTCTCTGCCCTCGTGATGCTTAGAGTCTAGTTGGGAACACCAACAATAACAATTACGTATTCGTGTTTATGACAGTGCTGCAAAGAAGAGGTCCTGGGGCCATGACACAAGGTCCCAGCCCAGTTAGAGGCCTGATGGAAGTTTTCTCAGAGCCTTGGAGAATAAGTTGGGTCTTCTAGATGAAGAGGCTTGGGAAGGAAAACCGAGGCAGCGGCCACTGTGAGATGGGGAACCTATAAATGGGCAGTGTAGAAAGACCTTCAACTCTTCGACCATGTGAATTAGATGGTATAAGATATGAGAAGTGCTGTTAACTGAACTAAACTATACACACGTAAGCACCATGTTGTCATCAACCGTGTATTACCTAATGTCAAACAGTGTTCTACTCTCTGCGTTTCTTTCTATCTATTGAATAGCCAGAATGCAGTAGGTGCCTCAACCCAGCTCTCTCCCCTGTGCTTGGCAAACTCGTGCAGGCTAGGAGCTTGTGAGGCCACAGGGACTCATAATCTCTAAACATCTGGATTTTCAGGTTTTCCCAAAAAGGTAAGAGATCTGGCAAAATTAGGCTTGCATTCCCACATGGCAATAATTCACGGAAGTACTCTCTTTAGTTTGGACACGCTCCAGTTTGCCACATCCCCACCAGCCCATTACATTCCTGCCTGGGGCCTGGCCCATGTGTGTATCTGAGTTTGCAGCTCCTCCTAGATTTTTCTGTGCCGTAGGTTTTTATTTGTAACTTAACTGACTAGCAATCGCACCCAGGAAATGCTTTCAGATCTTTCATGGCAAATTGTTAAGTCAGCATACAGAACTGCCTTTTTCTTTACTCCTTCCTTTTATGATGATTTTCCTCGCCTTCTAGAATTTTGGTCCGTCATTGTCACTGAGTTAGAGTTAGTGAATAAAACATGTGTGCCTTACATCCACAGTAATTAGTTTTAGGCCGGCCATTATAAATATACATGTTTATGATTTTAGTTATAAGACAGTACTTTTATTTCATAACAGTACCTCAGAATGTTTTCTCTACTTTTTTCTGGTTTCAATTTTGAGTTTTCAACCTTTCAGAGCAGTCATTATAATTGAAGGCATTTTAAAAGGTTATACTTTTAACTTTAAGTTATGCATCACATTGGTAAGGAGAAACAAACAATTGTGTGATGACATGACATATTTTTAATATAGTTATTAAATAATTCAAAACCCAGCTTAACAGATAATTTCTATTATCAGCTTATAATAGATATGCCTCTCTTCAAGCTTTGCCTACCTGCTTTATTTTCAGACCCTCCTTTCATTTCTTACCTAAATCCTATTCACGTAAGCAGGGGTTTTGGAGCCTGAAACCATTATTACCTTTTGAGAAGAAATTCTAACACACACTTCACATTATACCTAGAATTTGACATTCTAGCTACTTTTGTCATGCTTTGTCTTAGGGCAAATGGCACCTCTGTCTGAAAGACAAGCCAGGCTTTATATCCTTGAAAGCTTCCCTTTCTTAGATTCTTTTTGGTAAATCATTCTTATTTCTTTTCTATACTTGTGATTTAACCAAATGATTTAACAAAATAATCATTCTGATACTTTGTAGAATACTCTGATGTCAATGTCCATCTTCTCCAAATAAAATCCTAATTATTGTAGATTAAATGTGATCAGAAAATGGTCTTTGTTTAATCATTTTACTGATATGAATATAAAAGACAGATAACTGCTGTTCAATGGGAATGGGCAGAGAACTAAAGATTTATGTTTCATTTTCCTGTGTTTGCTATACTCTATCATCATGGTATCACTCCAAAATCCTAATGAAAAGGGAAACATAAAAATACCATCTGAATGTTTTTGAAATGTAGCAGGCTTCTTTTTAAATACAAAAACAGGTCAACTAACCAGAGCCCAGGATGAACTAAACTGCTCAATACAAGTTCTTTTGAAGAAGGGCGATATGATGGGTACAAGAGGATACAGACTTGCTAGTCTGTATCTAAACGGTCACCCTCCAGGCTGGTCATCAGCCAGAGCTCAGGGTACGTGCAGCACAAACTCCCACACCTTCCTCCCCTAAACCACCACCGTGCTCCTGGGTGAGAATTATCAGGGTGTCTCCAAAACATTGAAGAATGACCCGAGAAATACCCAGAAGAGTGGCATGACAGGTTTTTGAACTGATTTCAGCAATGGATTGAAATGAGACGTGCTTTCTTGTTTTATCTTCAGTGAAAAGGGCATTTCAATGAGTTAGAGTTTCAGTAACCAAAGCTTTGTGGTCAGATGGGCTATGTCTGATGTGTCACGGGTTACTTGGCATGAGGTTGACAAGGAGTGGAAAGGTGGGACAATCTTCACTTCATCTCACCCAAAGGGCATGTGGAGCAGAAGCACCGTGGTCCCAGACCTCCATACGAGCTGAAACATCCCGCTCTGCCAATCCACACGCTCCAAAACCCGAGCACTAGTGAGAGGCTAGTTTTCCAGAAGGCACCCGGTTCCCACTCCCTCAGAAGCCTCCTGCCTCACCTACTCTCTTAGTAACGATGCATGAGCAATGCTTCCCGGTTGCCGTCTTGCATTGCAGGAACTGTGGTGGAGATTCCAGAATAACAGAATAGCTTTGTTAGCCTGGTAATTAAGACAGGAGTGACATTCAAACACAGCCTGGACAGGACGTGGCAAATTACTGTATTCTTTGTGTGAAAAGCTGTTCCCAATCTGCTTTGCCTGCCCTCCTGGGATCTCATCATCTTCACTAAAAGTCAAAATGGGATTTTGTACCCTCTATTCCCTTATCTTTTTTCCCCCTAATATATATCTGCTTTGTGGGAGCTATGTTTGTCAAAATGTGCTAATTTATGGCATTATGGGGAAAAAAATGAAACCTCAGCTTTCAGTTCTTGTTCCTTCAGGAAGCTTTACTAAGGATCCCCTCCTTTCTCCCTCCCTCTTCTCTATTTCTGGGGAGGTTATTTGCTAAACAGAACATGTTTTTTTCTCCTCCTGCAACATATGAGGCAGGCAAATGGCCACTCGTCATTCCTTTTTCAAGTATGTTATACATACAATTCTCTCACAGCTAATAGCTCCTTCTATTGTCCATAATTTATCACTGTCAAGGTTCTTTACATTTTATTTCCTCACGTGTTTGATGAGAAATCTCTGCTTCCACTATTGTGGCCCTGGATTTCATTAGCCTAAGCTGCACCATATCAAATAAATATATATTCTGTTTCACACCAGAGTCCGCGTTCTTTGCAAAGAATGAGATGTTATTTTATCAGTATGGTTTTTTTTTTTTTCTCTCATTTTCCTACAGTCTTTTTCTTTTTCCACTAAACCATTATGAAGTGAGTACCAAAGGTATCCTGGGTAATTAGCCATTACGGTACTGTCACAGAGGGTTCCACAGTCAATACAAAGATAATTTGGGCAATGGTGAATGACAGTGCTGTCCAGACTTTTGGGATAATCAAGGACACATCCAGCTGTACCAGACATCTGTCAGACCCATGAATCATTTCAACTGCCTCGACAATAGCCAGGCAGCCCCCGAGAAGGTAAACACTGCAGCAGGCAGCCCGCTCTCACAGACAGCGATACTCGCTCTTGCAGAAAACCTGTTTCTGCTGCAAAGGCAGAGCCCTGTGCAGAATAGGAACATATGTGATATTTTCATGTTAGTTATTAAAAAGAAGGAAGGAAGGAAGGAAGGAAAAGAGAGAGAGAAAGAAAGAAAGAAAGGAAGAAGGAAGAAGGAAGGAAGAAGGAAGGGACAATGTAAGTCAAACAGTTAGGAGAAATAGTGTGCCTATTATGAGAACACTCATTTTTTTCTCCCAGCTAAAAATAAAGTGTCCACTCAAGAAATAGTTTGGGATATATTGGTCATGATTGGTTTTATGTAATTAACCCTATTTTCAAATCAGTCCAGACTTTTATGTCCCCAAGTTCCATGCCGTTAAGTTACTATTCTACAAGTTAACATTGCTTTTATGTCTTTCACATTCAAGGCTGCTCAGCAAAAGTGGCTGGCTGTTTGTGGAGCACAGTGGGATGGCCTTCCCTTAAGACCAACAGACTTGGCCACCAGGTAATGGCAGGGCATTGAAAACTCTCTGAAGTGAGAACAGTGACACAACATTCCAGTCTGAATTCGATGCAGTGTAAATGCTTACAATTTACTTTTTAAAAAGACTGCCACTATGAGAATGAATGTCTGACATGTACACATGGCAGCTAGAACTTTTCATTACAAACCACAGTTGACCACCTGATCGTGAACTGACCACAAAGGGGTATAAATATGACCTAGTCTTGGTTAGGTTTGATGTGCTACTTCCTAGCTTTCTCAGGCTACCCCCAAACTGCCAAGACCTTCCGGGCTGAGATCAGGAGCAAGAAACTTTGTCAATTTGCCACTGCCCACCTTCCTGTGACTTGAGAAGCTATTCTTATACAAATCACTTTTATGAGTCACTTAATGGGCTATTCATTCACAGTTCCTTATAAATCCTTTAAATGTCAGACAAATAAGAGCAGAGTGAGCTGGAATGGAGCAGCTCAGGTGGGGGCTGCAGTAGAGCAGGGGGACCGGGGCCTCCTGGGATGCTGCAGTTGGGATCCAAGGAAACTCAGACATCTACCATGGACATCAGGGTCAAAGGTGCATTTGTTTCCAGCCTTTCCTTATTCTACCAGCTTTTAAAATCACTTTTTAAAAGCAGCTCTATTGAGGTATAATTGAGATACAGAAAACTGCACTATTTAAATATACACTGTGATAAGTTTGACATATGTACATCTTAACCATCTTAACCTGTGAAGCCATCTTAACCATCAAGGTAGTGAGCATACCCATCACCCCCAAATTTCCCTATGCCCATTTGTCAGCACTCCTTCCCACACTTCCCTGTTCCGCCTTCCCAGGCAACCCCTAAAACATTTTCTGTCACGTTTGTATTTTCTAGAGTCTTGCAAGAATAGACGCATTCAGTATGTACTCTTTTTTTGTGTGTATCTGGCTTCTTTCACTAAGTATGATTTTAAGACTCATCCATGTTTTTGCATTTATCGGTAACTCCTTCCTTTTTATTATCAAGTAACATTCCATTATATGTATACACCACAGTTTATTTATCCAATTCACCTGGTGATGGACATTTGGCTTGTTTTCAGGTTTTGGCAGTTACAAATAAAACTGCTTACAAACATCCATAGATGTCTTGGAATGTACGTATGTTTTCTTTCGACTGGTTAAATACCTAGGAATACAATGGCTGCAGCACACTGCCAAATTGTTTTCCGAAGTGGTCATATCTTTTTATACTCCCGCCAGCAGTGTATGAGAGTTCCAGTTCCTCCACATCCTGACCAACACTTGACATGGTCAGTTGTTTTAATTTTAGCCATTTTGATAGAAGTATAGCAAGATCTCACTGTGGTTTTAATTTTCATTTCCCTAATGACTAATGATATTAAGCATTTTCTCATGTGCTTATTTGCCATCTATATATCTTCTTCAGTAAGGTGTCTGTTCAAATACTCTGTTCACTTGTCAAAAACCTGTTTTCTGGACTCTCTGTTCTGTTCCATTGATCTGTTTGTCTATTTTACATCAACACTACACTGTTTGGATTCCTTTAGCTCTGTAATTGCAGGTGTTGATAAGTGGCACCGTTAGTCCTCCGACTCTTTTCTTTTTCTAACTTACTTTGCCTATTCTAGGTCATTTCCATTTCCATACAAATGTTAGACACTTTTTGTCACTATCAATAAGAAAGCAAGCTGATATTTTTATTGGGATTGTATTGAATCTATGGACCAATTTGGAAAAAGTAACATTTTAACAATATTGAGTCTTCTAACCCATAAACAAGGTAACTTTCTTCACTTATTTAGGTCTTCCTTATTTCCTCTCAGTAATATTTTTGTAGTTTTCAGGGTACAGATACTGCATCTTTTCATGTTTATCCTAAATATATCTTTTTGTATTTATCCTAAATATATCCTAAAGATATCAATTATAAATTTTGTCCATTATAAATATTATTGTTTTTTAACATCAATGAATTAAATTATTGTTATCACTTGAGACTTCTGAATCTTTATTGTTAGTATGTAAAAATACAACTGATTTTTATATATTGATCTTATATCTTACAATATTGCTAAATTCGATTATTGGTTCTAACCAATAATTTTGTAAATTCTATTAGATTGTCTTAAACAATAACATGGCTTGTAAATGAGGATAATTTTATTTCTTCTTTTTTCAATTGGGATGCCTTTTATATCTTTTTCTTGACTTTTTCTTGACTGATTGCACTGGCTAAAACGTTCACTTCAGTGTTGAATACAAGTGGCAAATGCAGACATTCCAGTCTTGTTCTTGACCATAAGGGGAGAGGATTAAGTCTTTATCAATAAATATGATATTAGCTGTAGGTTTTTTATAGATGCCTTTTATCAGGTTAAGGAAGTTCCCTTCCCTTCCTAGTTTGCTTAAAGTTTTTATGGGATATGAATGTTAGATTTGGTCAAAGGATATTTTATGTCTATTAAGATGATCATGTGGGGTTCTTTTTAAGTTTTTTATATGGTGATTGGTTTTCTAATGCTAAACTAACCCTGCATTCCTGGGAGAAACCCAACTGATCATGGTATATTATCCTTTTATATGTTATTGAATTGATTTGCTAACATTTTGTTCAGAATTTTTCCATCTATACTTACAAAGGATAATGATCTCATGTGGTTTTCATTTCTCATACAGAATTAGTATTATTTCTTCCTTAAATATTTTTAAAACAGCTTCTTCATTGAGATATAATTCACATATCATACAAGTCATTCATTTGAAGTGATAATATTTTGCCATTGGCTGGTAAGAATATTTTGCCATTGGATTCCATACTGTATCCCTGGCCAGGTTTTTTTTTAAGACTTTATTTATTTATTTATTTATTTATTTATTTGAGAGAGCATGCAAGAGAGAGTGCACGAGTGGGGCAAAGGGGCAGAGGGAGAGGAACAAGCAGACTCTGTGCTGAGCACAGAGCCCAACATGGGGCTTAGTCTCACAACCCTGAGGGGGGACCTGAGTCAAAATCAAGAGTCGGGTGCTGAACTGTGGGTGATGAACTGTTTCAGCTTTTGTATGTCTAAAAGTTCTTTACTTCACTTTCATTTTTAAAAGATTTTTCACAGGTTTAGTTTTAGCTGGCAGGTTTGAGTTTTTTTCCAGAACTTTAAAGATGTTGCCCTACTGTCTTCCTGTTTGCATTGTTTCTCACAAGAAATCTGCTGTAAGTTTTTTATTTGTTCCTCTATCCATAAAGTATCTTTTTTCTCTGGCTGCTTTTAAGATTTTCTCTTTATCACTAATTTTGAGCAATTTTAGTATAGTATGCCTTGGTGTCATTTTCTTCATGTTTCTTGTTCTTCTTATTCATTGAGCTTCCTACGTATGTGAGTCTTTTTCATCAAATTTGGAAATTTTTCAGCCATTTTTTTCTTCAAGTATTTTTCTTTTTCTTCCTCTCCTCCTTTCTTCTCTCCCTTGGGTATTCCACTATTATATGTATTATGCTGCTTGAAGTAGTCCCACAGCTCACTGATGCTCTTTTAATTTTTCTGGATCCTCTTTGCACTGCATGTTTCATTTGGGATAGTTTTTGTAGCTATGCCTTCAAGTTCACTCATCTTTTCTTCAACAGTGTCTAATCTGCTCTTAATTGCTCCCAAGGTTATTTTCCATTTCAGACATGGTAGTTTTCATCTCTGGAAGTTCAATTTGCATCTTTTTTCTGTTTATCTTGTCTCTACTTACTTTCTGAACATATGAAATACAGTTATGACTGTTTTAATGTCTTCTTATGCTAATTCTAACATATAGGTCAATTCTGGGTCAGTTTCAATGGGTTGATAATTCTTCTATTTATGTCATCCTGCTCCCTTATATTCCAGGTATTCATTGATCAGACATTACACATTGGATTGATTTCTCTACAAGAAATCCCTAGTCCATGCTCTTATGTGCTCAAGGAGCAGATGTCTAGTGGGGGGAGGCCCATGAATGAAGTGGGCCAGGAGGAAGCAATCTTGGGCACATGTGGTGCTTCAAGGGCAGTTGGGGTTCACACTGACATCAGGAGATAATAGGGCACTGTGACAACTGTGGCAAACTGTAGGAATCCCCTTTGTAGCTCCAAACAACTCACTTTCACCTGAACACCTGATTTAAACTGGTAAACTAGCGGTCCCCAGTCCTGAACGCATGCTGTGGCAGGCTTAGGCATAGGAAGCTATAGTAGGTCTTAAGGGGACATCTAAATAAGATACTGCTTGTGCTGCCCTGAAGAAGATGAGCCATGAGGGCCTGCTAGCATGTTCGTTCCCTGTCAGTCACCATTCCCTACTCCTCCAGTTTGGGGGGGTTTTGTTTGGTTGGTTGGTTGATTTTTTGCAGCTGGGACCCAAAGTGAACCATAGTGGCAGCAACTAAGCTCACACATCTCAGAACTTTCTAAGCACATCCTTTATGTTCAGCTTCCATAGTTCACACAACACAGATTATTCACAGATTACAGGCTCCAGAGCAAACAAGCCTCCCAGAGAGAAAAGGGAAGGAATGGAGCTGGGCCTGGATTGGAAGGAATAAGGCTTCAGTAGCCTGGGAAGTGCAAGTATGAGGCCACCTGGTGAGAGCTGAGGAACTAGGTAGAGCAGAAGGTGGAAAAATAACCCACCCATGTCTTTTAAAGGGATGAACTTGGGTTGAACCCTCCAGTATTGGCTTTGTGTTGATATTCATGTGTCCTTGGGAACCTCGGAACAAAGCTATAGTTATTTGTAGATCAGTTCCACGTTTTCACTTCACCTTTTTTCAATGCCAGCAGCAATTTTTAAAACTAAAACAACTCCATCTAGGAAAGGAATTGGGGTCATGCAGACCATGCTGCTTCTGAAAGCCAAGGCTGCAGCAGCTCTGAGGAGAGCCTCTCTCGCTAACCTCCGAGGATGGCATCCCAAGAGCAAGGGTACAAGATGGCCTTTCAGCCTTTCTAAATCCACAGCAAACAGGTTATCCCAAGAGCTTTTATTTTTTTGGGTTGGGGGGGGAAGCCCATGAGTAGCCTCTAAAAGGACATCAAATCAAAAGTAACTGACTTGAAGCTTCCCTGTATTTAAAAAGCCATAGTGGGTTCTGCCAAAATAACTTATTCATTTTGTGCAATATTCACTACAAATCATAGATGCTGGTATTACATTGTTTTAATGCACACGGAGAAGTACACTGAAGGGGTCCTTGGGAGTCAGGGGCAATAACTGAGGCTAATTGAATGAGAAAGACAAACCATTTGGAAGGCTGGGGAAGTCACTAGGAGTAGATACTAGAAGCCCCAAATGGGTAAAATTGAGATGAGTTAGTAGAGCAGTTAAAAGAGAGAACTGCAAAAAAAGGGAAAACCTGAGTTCTTATCCCAGATTTTTCATCTTGGGTCAATTATTTAACCTCCCTAAGCCTCAGTTTCTTCATCTGACTAATGGGTATGATATTAGCCCTTCCCCCATTGAATTCCTGAGGAGACTCAATGAGATAACATAGTGCTTTGTACTGTGTCTTGTTCAGAGTAAGCATTCCCTAGATGGCATCTAGAAGCGCAGCAGCAGATGAAGACAGCCACAAGTACTAGAAGAGCATAAGTGGGGCAGTGGATGGTCATCAGATGAGAAGTGGGCCAGAGGGAAGCCGGCAGCCAGGCACAGGTTGAGGGCTGGAGAGTTTCACATCTCTAATGTAGCACCTGAGTCCAGGTTCCTCAATGCTGCCTGCACATTAGAATCAGGTTTAAGAAGCTTTCATTTGTTTGTTTTGTTTTTTAGTACCTCACCCCCTGCCCCATACTGAAGTAGTCTGGTGTGGGCACAGAGCATCAGTTTTTTTTTTTTACTGTTCTTAATTTCTTAAGTGTTTCTAATGCACACGGAGTTGAGGACCACCGGTTTAGATGATGCAGATCTATATCTTGAACTCTGTGCCAGAGCACAAAAGAGCTCCCGAGGAAAAGGAGGGAATCTAAAATGATTCCTGGGATCAGCCATTTCCTGAAATGGGAATGACCATGGGAGCACAGACTCAGCAGTGAAGCCCTGGGCATATAGAGGTGTATATGAGGCCACCCCTGGCTTTCTGGAAGTCACTTGGGGGTGGGGACGGCAGATGTGTTCACAGATCATGGTAGGGCAGAGCGATAAAGGCTCTAAGAGCCAGGGATGCACCGGGACGCAAGAGACTAACTCTTGCTTGGGCAGACTTTGCAGAAAGATCATGTGCTCAGCAGTGCGTGGGATAACCTGAGAAGACAGAAAACTGGGGGGAGAGGAGAGAATGGGCTGGAGGCCACCAGCCAGCAAGCAGGAATGGAGAAGAGAAGTCTCGGAAGGCGGGGTGGGGCCACGTGAACCAAAACCCGATGGTGCCTTGGGCAAGCCCTGCTTGTTTCCCAGCTGTTGAGTGAGGCTTTCCCTTCTTCCAGAGTCTCCCCACCAGCACCATTCCTTTGCCCCGGGCCCCAGTTCTGTGTAGACACTCTGCCTCTCCCGTAAGTGGTGGTCATTCTGCCCTTCCCTGTGTGGCCTTCGGGGTCCCTGCTGCTGAGAGGCAGAATGGCTACATGAAATTTGACGGCACTTTCTCGCCTTTCTAACCGCTGCAGACTCCTCCAACTGCTCAACCTCTCTACAAGCAGCATCTGCCACATGGCTTTCCAAACCCCATCAGCCCAGACTCTGATTCGCCGGGCCTTTTCGTTCTTTCCCCCTTGATGGCCTTCACTGAAAGACTGGTTTTCCCACAGACGTGGAAGTTACATAGTGTCAGGAAATTGGAATTTGCATAATCTTTGGGGAAAATTCCTTCCATCTTGCCAAAATATTAGGACAGTAATGCATCTTTATTATGCTGCTTAAACCCTGTTGCAGGTCATCAGCCCAGATAAGTAATTTATTTTTGTTTAGTTTCATGTTTTTGTTTTTTAGTTTCCCTGAGACTTTCTGTGACGTCAGCAATTAGCTTTGAGCTCTAGCTCCAGAGTTCTCCAAGGGTCCAGCAATAGCTATCACATTAGAGGTGGACAGGAAAGGGCTTACCAATACCCCCAAAAACAATCCAAAGTTGATCTTGTGCTGATTTCTAGAATGTACACACACACACACACATTTCACAATCCATATATACCAGAAATATATACACACATAAACATACATGTATGTACACATAGATGTGTGTATATATGTATATATAATTTATGACTATGAGAAAGTATTAGCTGTGCTTCCAAGCCTTAACCCAATCTACAGCCTTCAATTATTCTCTCTGGCAAGCTTTGAACCCTCTCCATGGAGTAAATTTCCATGTGAAAGCATTTAGCTCCATTTAAATCAAGTCCAAAGATTTAACTATCCAGTATTGCCTTTTCATAATCTGCTTTAATTATTATTGATTTGTATGTTTGGAAAGTGCCCGGAGATGATAAAGGCCTCCCATCTGTTTTGCCGCTGACCATTTGCTGGTTGATCGCTAGCTCATCCTTGGCTCTTCAATTGGTCTCTCTTTAGCACTTCTGCAGATGGTTACACCTCCTGCCCCACAGAGGTCCCTACTCCTGCAGCAAATCAAATTATCAATAAAAAACAAACTGGTAAATAATAGGCAATTAAATAAAATCAATTATTCAAAAGCAGATTTAATTTGGGAAGGCAATTGGAGCTTTGTTCAGTAGTGAAGAGAAATTAAAAATATATGTATATTTAAAGTATTAAATATTAAAACATATATTAATATAATATTCTAATATAGATAATATACTAAGATACTAATACTAATGTATATAATACTCATATGATGCATAATATTAATATACTTAATATATATTAATATATATTCTAATACATATACACACAGACACAAACACACACACATTAAAATCGAAACAGGACAATCAGGGAGAAATTTCTGCCCAGTGCTTAACCAGGGCAGGGCGCTGTATAATAATAGCCCTTCTCCGTTGATCTATGACAAGTCCTATCTCCTCCACGTTGTCTAGGTATAGGCTCTCAAATTTTCGGTAGGGGTCTGAGAATTTTTAGTTATCTTTTGGTCTCTGAGTGACTGACAATGACAGAAGAATAGCCCGTTGTAGTCGTGCTGTGGGGAAAAGGCTGGGATTGTGGTAGAGGAAATTAAAATGTTACAGAACATTTCAAATCTACCAACAAGTTTATAATTATCACCAGTAACTTGTCCTCATAGCGTCATCATTTATACTTATCCATGTGGAGAAGATAAAGTTTAAAACTCATTTACACCACTTCTTAGGGTTGAGTAAAAGAGATCTAGCACAAGTCTTCCCCTCCACAACAGGAAAAGAACTCAGCTGCTGTGTGACATAGAGAAAAACCAGAACTTGAGTTTTGTTGATCACTATGAAGTTGTAAAAATAAAGAATAGCAGGACTTAAGAGTATGTGACAATAAAATCCCTCTTTTTCAATAAATTGTGTAGAAACCATTCCATATCTGTGTTCTAAATCTGTTCTAGTTCATTGAAATATAATTTAAAATGTAGGTTCAAGTGGGAGGGAAGGAGGGAGTAATTTCTCCTTTCAGAAATAAAGCAGCTGGGGATATGTTTACATGGGACAGTGAAAATACTAAACAAATTAATGAAAATTAGCTTTCTACAGCTTAAGCTTTAAGGTCAGCAGGAGATCGGTATTAGAGCGAGTAGGCAGGGCTGTGTGCCAGGGAAACCTTCTGTTTTGGAAAGGGAGGTCTTGGAGCCAGTGGATGTGCAGACATATTAGAAACATGAGATCATCCAGATAAATGCAATTCGTCAAACTGCATGCAGCAAAGAGCTTACTTCAAGGCAAAGATGATTCATTCGGGGAAAGAGGTAGGAGGTTAGAGGTGCACGAAGGAGTGAGTCATTTAGGATGAAATTCAACAAATACAGCAAACAAACAATAAGAAACAAACAAGTAAACAAATGCATGCCTTCTTTCTTCTAAGTGATAAGGAAGGGTCGTTTGCTCTGAATCCCTGAAGACTGAAATCACATCTGGCTCTGCCCCAGAAATGCCTTGATTCTAAAGGAAGTTCCATTATGAATTTCCATGTAAGTGGGAGAGAAAACTTGCAGTTGTTAACATTTTCTCTAAATCAGAAGTTTATTTTAGGTTTTTATATGCAAATTCCTTTTTGTTTCTCAATCTGGAAAAAGGGGACTATCTTAATTTTTTTCCCTTGATATTGAATAGTCATTCCCCACATAGGGTTTTTGTGTGTGTTTATTTATAGAACCCAGAGATTTAAGATATGTGACTCAAAGTTATTAAAAATTGCTACATTATGGTGACTCAACTACATTTGTGATAGCCTGGGGAAACAAAACTAATAGACAAAAACCAACCAAACAAAAAAAAGCAGCTTAAGTGACTTTATGCACTACTTGTTGCTTTTGGCTCCGGGATTTGTCTCCCTTACCCTATTGGTTCCTAAAATTGAAAGGATATACTTTGGATCCAATAGAAGGACCCAAATTGACCTTTTCTTATACTCTTTTTCTTTTATCTCTGGTCTATTTAATGACTACATAACCATGCTTGGAAACATTTGACAAGAATATCACCACTCTCTATTGCTATGCCTGGGCAGACATCACTAATTGATCATGGCACTCTCCCCAGTGCGTTTGGACAGAGTCATGCAATTTGATGCAATGTTCCAAGCAGCCGCAGGAATTAACATGTGAAATCAATCCTATTTGATGTCCAAGGGCCAATATCTCAGCTTTTGAAATTTTAAATACACAAGGCAGGGTGAGAATCATGCCAAAGCAGCACTTTTTTCATAACTTATATATACCAGAAACTAGAAAGAAACAATAAAGGAAGTAGCAGCATTCATAATCTATTATCTATTTTGTTGCTGTTCACTAAATGGATTTGTTCTATGTTGGTTGCTATTTAAATGCAACGTAATTACATATTATGGAGTGCGTGTATATACTACTTTATAGAGGTTATTATTTAGGCTTTGCCATAACTATTTTTGTTTCATTAGAATACATAAATACTTTAGGGAGGGAGGCTTTTTTAAGATGAAAAGAGGATTTTTAATTATTATGGCTTTCTTTGCTTGGAGCTGATTTTCATAATTAACACATATTAGAGTCAAATGTAACCATGTATTTTATGCTCACTGGAGTATACAAAATTTAACTTCTCTCAATGGGCTGTTTGTGCAGTAGAGTTTCACAATGGCCTCTGTACACTCTGGTAATGGTAATATTATGTTAATGTGCCAATCTTTACCATCTATACCATCACTGGTATTAGATCAAATTTTTGCAGAGTTTACACAATGTCACATTTGCTTGATGAAAATGTCCATAGTGAAATTTCATTTTAGCACTTCAAGACTCAGATCAGGTGCACTGATCAGCAGGTACAACCTGAAGGGCTAGAATCAGAACAAAAGAGGTGCAGAACTGTGTTAATGACTTTGTTAGAACAATACAAATTGCAAGCCTGAAGCTCTGTCCTAAACTTAATTTTTGCTACCAATGTTTATCAGAGATGGACTAGCTCTTCACCAGACCCATTTCCTCTTCTTCCTGGTCACACAGCTGGACTGCATCTTCCAATCTTACTTGCGCTTTAGTGCAGCCATGTGGCTCAGATCCAGCCCATGGAATGTGAACAGGAGTGGCACAAGCCACTTCCAAGCCTAGCTCGTAAAAACTTCTCAGACACATTCTCCATGCTCAGTCCCGTCCTACCAGCTGGATGCACACAAACACAGTAACCTTGGAAGTCAAGACTGAGATGGTAAAGCCACAAGCTGGAAGGAGCTTAAGTCTCTGAATAACCACCAATTAGGAATACCCATTTGAGCTTTACAGGGACCAAAAGCAAACAGGTATAATGTTTGAGCCATTATGCATTATTGGATGTGTTGATTATAGCAGCAAACATTACAAAGAATATATCGTTTTTCCAAACAATTCTTTGGATCAGTAGTTTTCTATCCAGGCAGAGGGTGGAGAGAAGAAAATAGATGAAGCAAAAGTGTTATCGAAGAATATTATGTCAAAGAACCTGAGACAAGGAAAGGTTAAGTAAGTTGTTCAAAATCACACAGCTAGGAACGGGCAAAGCCAGGATTCAGACATGACTGGTCTAACTCCGGAGCCCACACTGTAACCACCATGTTAGCCTCTTTCCTGACTCCAGCTTTTCATGGTCAGAGGACTTGGTCTTTGCTGGATTTCTGTAATGTGGTGACCTCTGAATTGTCTATAAGTATACTTTCTACTTGGTAGTTTCTCTGGAATAATATCCTGATACTAATTTGCTATGTCACATTCAACCAACAACTCTACAGCTATTTCCCCTCAAAAAAAGTGAATATTATTGTCAGGGACAGATTTAAAAGGCAGCATCTACTGGGGAGAATATCATTGTACACTCCAAAGCAGTATCCATGACTTGTGAGCTATCTCGCTGTTGCTTTCTTAATTTATCTGGTTAGTTGAGAGTTAATACATGAAGGGGGAAAGGCTGGTTCCAGCACTGGAAGCATGTTGGTATAAGGAAGCCTAGGCATAGCCAATTGGCATGTGTTGCAGAACAATTGGAACACTGGGAATACTCCCACACCCTTAATGGGTTCTGATAGAGCACAGTGGTTAAAAAATGTAGGCTTAGAGCCACGCTACCCAGGTTCAAATCTGAGTTCCTCCACTGACAGGCTTTTTCTGTGAACAAGTTATTTAACTTGCGGTAAGCCTTGGTTCCCTCAGTTATAAATGGGATGATGATGATGATGATGATGATGGTGATGATGGTGATGATGATGGTGATGATGATAGTCATTTCATAGAGTTGTTGGAGGTTTAATAAGATAACATATAAACACATAGGAAATTTTCTAGAGATAATTAGCTCTTGCTATTATTTTAAGGACTAGAGAGCTAAACAGCTAAAACATAAAGGCCCCCCCCCAAACCAAGTCCAATCTGGAGGGCTCTTGGGAATGTATCTTAAAAATAATGATACTTAATTAAATGTTGAAGACAAATTGGGCAAAGTTGCGTAATACGGGAACTTAGAAATTGGCAAAACAAGGCACAACTCCTCTTTCTGACACTAGCTATCTGGTCTTGAGCAAATTATATAATCTCCATGAACCCAGTTTCTCCACATATAAAATGAATTAATAAATACAGAGGTTTGCCTTACTTGTCACCCCTTTATGCAAAGTTTCTTCTATGTGTTGCTCATTTATATGGAACACATTTTTCTATGCCATTGTGCAGCTAAGTTTAGCTTTGGGTAAGTTTAGCAACTCCACCAGCTAGGAAAGAAGAAAAGAGAGTTGATGTGGAAATTATCGAATTGTTTCTTCCTTCTTGACATCTTCAAAAGATAAAGAGGTGACAAGTCATTTAGACTTTCAAGTTTTCACCCTCCATCTACATCAAGCCTCCCCAACACAGAGTTAACTGCCTGGCTGACTCCATCTTGGAGGCATGTTTTTATGGCTGTTTCCATAATTCCCCATAATTCTTTCCACAAGTAAATCACTTTTAGGTAAGAAAAAGCACATGGTTATATTCTTCTTTATTTATTCTATTTATTTAAAATATTATGTATGCTCAGGTTTGCTTACTAAGTAACAGTTTACACTAAAAGAAACTGGATCTCCTTGGCAAAATGGGGTAAAGAAAATACAAGACATACAAATCTACAATAATTTGGGGGTCAGAAAATAAGGAAGTGATTGAAATATAATGCAGACATGTCACAAAAGATAGAGAAGCCAGCTTGAAGGGGTTCCAAATGGCCAAATCTAGGACAATTTGAGCATCAAAATAATAATAATAAATAATGAAATCTATGAGAGTCTAGAGTTCATATTGATTTGAACAAATGAATGAATAAAAAGTAAATGAGGCAGAAGGAAAAGGTTATCTTTACAGTAGAATGCAAACTTATAAATGTAGAAAAATTGAGTTAAAAATCACCATTTGTAACCATCATAGTAATAATAGGTTTGAGCAAGAATTATCAATAAATGCTAAAAGTAATGAGTAAAATTATGATGAAGCATAAGATATTTAGTCTCTAAGTATCCCTCTACAAACTGTGTATAAATAATAAAGGGAAAATTAGCAATTTTACAAGGGGAAACCTGGTAGGCACCACCTGAACAAAAGTATTGAAGTTTACATCACTGATACTGGGAGAAATTGGCATCTTGTGATTCTCGGTATGATTTGCTAAGAAGGACACAATGTGACTTGAGTGGTATCCCTGCCAAAAACACATAATCTGAATCTAATCATGAGGGCACATTGGATAAATCCAAATTTCGGGACATTCTGAAAAACAGCTGGCCTGTTCACTTCAAAACTCCAAGGCTGTGAAAGACAAATAAGGCTGAGGCACTGTTGCAAATGAAAAGAAACTAAGGTTAGAAGTGGCAACTAAATGCACTTGGTGATCCTGGCTTGGAACCCAGGGTAGAGCAAGAGGGAAATGACAAAAATTTCCATAGGACTATAAATTAGATAAGAGTATTGTATTTAATGTTATTAATTGCTGCTATTGGCAATTGTACTTTGGTCATGTAAAGAAGGTCCTTGTTTTTAGGAAAGGCATGCCACATCCTGAGGATGGCACCCTTCCATATGCCCTCATTTTCCAAACCTCCACAGACCCCACCACTGAGCTCTGTCTCCTGCAAATAACCCCTAGAAACTTCAGTCAGCCATCATCTGAGTCCAGTTGAATACTGCTGATTTTCAGATTCATTGAAGCCAGATTTCACCTCTGTTTGGAAAAATGCTGGGAGTTGGGGAGAGGCTCGCACGCAGAGTGGCCAAAGGATCTCGGCATGGAGATGCCTCATGGCTCTGTGTTAATCAGGGTGATCCTTCAGCAAGCTGTTAGCTTAGCTCTGACCAGTGGCCACCAGATGTATTTACAGGAGTTCATGAGAAGGGAAAGACTGAGGAGGCAGCTACTGTGATCCTACAAAGTGGGCTGAGATTCTCCTGTCAAGTGAGAGTATATGCCATTGCTGCCTGTAAGTCTGGGAGCTTCTGCAAAGTAGAGTTCTGCCAAGGGAAACCTATCTCTTGATTGAGCAGACAAATGGCATCATGGCTTCTTCTTCTTGTGCTGGTGATAGGGAGACGATGCTTCCAATCTTGAAATAGTGGGTGAGTTTGTGCTGTGTGGTTTGTGGTGTCTCACGTGTTCATGAGACTGCTCTGAGGGGAGTAACCCCTTCCTCTTATTTGCCGGCAGGCAGATATTGGTGACCCCCTCACCCCCACTCACTTAATTCCCCCAGCTTTCCCAGGAAAGCTAGCCTTGCTAAAAATTCCCGTCACTGGTTTGGCATGGAGTTGAATACTGAAAGCACCTTAATGGAGAAAGAAATGGCAAGAGCACCAGTGGACCAGCTGTAGACTGAAACCCAAAAACAAATCCAGGTTTCTGAGCCCCTCTCAGTGTTTTCTTATGGCTAAACATAGTCCCACTTCTGTCAGAAGGGAAAGCGTATCATAAATCCACCCAAAGCTGATTTGTGTCTGTATGACAGTACTCCTTTTTGACACCATATGAAGAACTTGCCTCAAGGTTGGATAGATCCCAGAAACATCTTCCAGAAAAGAACACAAGCACTTCTCATTTTAAATTTTCTTTTAATAAATGGAAACTGTAAAGGCATTAAAGGGAAACATAGCAACTTTAATTTGTAATGTCTTTTGCTTCTGTCAGTTTAAATTAAGCTCATGATATCTGAGCACAATTTCCTATATTTAATAATACATAAAGCAAGATAATTAAAAGGTAAGTACACATGCTGGGAGAGAAATACTGTTGAGTAAAACACCGACTTTAATCTCTGCCTCTGTTGATGAAATGGAGTGAAACCAAGCAACTAAAAGCAAATAAACACAAAGGACACCGGCAAGAACTAGGCTTCACACTGACTCTTTTTCCTGAGCCCCAGACTTCCATCTCCAACTATTTACTAGACATTTCCACTCGGAAGTCCTTCAAGTAGACTACACAATCAACATTCAAGACAAACTCATCACTAACCTTCCCCCACCCCAGCCTACTGTGTTCCTTATATTAGGAACGGGAACTGCATCACCCCAGTAACCTGGGAGTCATCCTTCACTTTTTTCTCTTCTTCAACACAGCCAGTCACAAGCACGCACGCACTCATGCGCACGCACTTACTATCCAATCAAGCTCCACCTCCGCGGCTAGCTCATCACCCAAGCCGGGCAGACGCTGCAATAGCATCCTACTGCTCTCTCTTGCCCCTTTCCAACTCCTTCTCTGGACAAATATAAAGTGTTTTGTTTTGTTTTTTTAAACACAAACTTGATCATGCTGTTCCCTGTTTTAAAATATCAATAGCAGGACACCTGGGTGGCTCAGTCAGTTAAGCATCTGCCTTCGGCTCAGGTCATGATCCCAGGGTCCTGGGATCCAGTCCCATATCTGCTCCCTGCTCAGTGGGGAGCCTGCTTCTCCCTCTGCTGTTCTCCCTGCTTGTGCTCTCTTTCTCTCTCTCTCTCTGACAAATAAATCAATAAAATCTTTATAAAAAATTAAAAATAAAAAAATCAATAGCTTACCTTAGGAAATACTCGGGATAAATCTTAAATTCTTAAATTCATTCCTATTGTTTACAAGCCTTACTTCTCCAGCATCAGACTTCATTGCTCCCATATCCTTGCCTTCTATAAATTAGTCATACCGAACTTTGCTGGGTTCCCGCAACTCACCATACTGCAATACCCCACCCCACCCCCCATGCCCAAACTCCCACCATTCACTGCTTGTTTTCCCTTAAATCCCAGTCAATGTGTCGTTTCAAGTCTGCGGGTCCTTCTCTTGTGCTCTCATGGCATGCCAGAGGTATTTCTACCAGAAAGTGGTAGTGCCTGTCTACTTATCTATATTCCCCACCAGATTGCAAGTTCTGTGCAGAATCACATATATCATGTTCATTTTCAAATCCCCAGGAGCTGGCACATAGCAAACACTGAATAAATGTATAGCCATGGATGCATCTTAGTCCTTAAGAGAGAGTGTCCTACCTGTGAACTTCGGGACAGAGATTCCACTGGTACTGATGTAACCACACTCAGAAGTGGTAGAGCAAGTCCTCTGAGGTGATCCAGTTACAGGATCAGAGGAGGATTGCCTAGATCCATCCAAACTCTCCCATTCTGCCCCCTGGGACCAGAGGCTTACATTGATAAGATGATCATTTCATACTAAGCTGTGAGTTCTTTGATGGCAAGATCCATCTCTAATTCATCTTTGTGTTCCCACAATACCCAGTACAATGTTTTCTACAAGGAAGGTATTTAATACATATTTGTTGAACGAGAAGCCAGAACTTGGGGCCCTACGCATGGCTCCTCGAAGGCCCGCAGCCTGGGCCTTCCTCATGTAGTGTTGCTAATGAAGAGGATTGCCTGCCAAGCCCATACATGTGCTGGTCACCTGAGTTCTCACCATCCGGGCACTGTGGTGATCCCAATTATTGGCAGCCACAGGGTGGACAGCAAACTTTCTGGGCAATGAAGGAAGTCAGGTTCGCAGATACCAGAAGTTTTGACCTCCAAATTCTCAAATGATTCCTCCCTTATGCAGATCATGCAAAATGTACAGCTACTCTTTCCCTGTTTAGCAGAGTTCCCGGGGCGACCGAGACGGTGGGGTGGAAAAAGATTTGGGGCACACTGCGGCAGGCAGCTAGAGTCTATATGTTTAACTTAGCATTGCAGAACATTTTATTTTAAGCCAGTGTATAATTAGGGAGGTTTTGTTTATTTATTATGAAAATGAGCAGTTTTGTTTATTTATTATGTAAGTATGCCTTTTATTAAAACGACTTTGTGAAAATCTAATTGCCACTACAGTAATATAGCATAGCAGTCCCTTACATAAATACATGATTATTATGTACAGTCACTTATCTGTGAACGAGTTCTGCTACTACTTTCCTTAATTAAGGATACAAAAGGGCTCCTTCATCTTTGCATATTCCCTTGCTAGGACATTGATACTCATTATTTCCTAAGTCCAAACACTGAAACTGTGTCAAGAATGCATCCATCACTGCATGGGTACTTACAGTCAGCGGAATTTTCAACCCCGTCAGCAATTTCTGCAATTTGCAATTTCTGTATGTCTGACATGTGTTTTTATTGGTGAAGATCACTTTCAAATACCAAGATCATGAGAATGATTCTTTGGGTAGTCTCTGCTGCAGCCTAATGTAATGACAGTAATTAACAGCCTGTGATTAGCAGCCACTCCAGAAAGTGTTTGAATGTTAATTTGCTTCAACTAGTATGCAGCACTTCTGTGTAATGAGATCTAAGCTATAGGTTCATAGGGAAAGCAAATTATTTTCCAGCATTAATCATACAAATGATTCTTAGTTAATCACTTGAACAGTAAACCTCAATGTTCTAATAAGTGACATTGGTTTTTCTGTCATTCAGTTTATTATGGGATAGGCCAGGGCAAAGATAGTATTTTTCTTAATGGTCAAATTCCCACTTGCCAGCAACATCACTTTTTTTTTTTAAGATTTTATTTATTTATTTGAGAGAGAGATAGAATGAGAGACAGCATGAGAGGGAAGAGGGTCAGAGGGAGCAGCAGACCCCCCACTGAGCAGGGAGCCCAATGTGGGACTCGATCCCGGGACTCCAGGATCATTACCTGAGCCGAAGGCAGTCGCTTAACCAACTGAGCCACCCAGGCGCCCGCCAGCAACATCACTTTTAAAGAAGCCTTCGCAATGTAGGGAATGGAGCGGGGTTGAGGGTAGGTGCAAAATTCAGAGAGAACCTGTAGCATTCCACATTTTGCCTTTCTGACTGTAAATTAGTGTCATCTTTACCTCAGTTTATATATCTGTGGAATGGCACGAATGACCCTTTACTCCTTAACACAAATATCCCGACACTTAATGTCTGCCAAGAAATTGAGAACAGGGTGTTGCTCAATCACTAAGCATTAGTTGCTTGAATCCCTACAGTTATAAGGTTGAGTAGGAAAGCAAAAGTCACCAGAACATGAACATATTCACTAATGAATTGACTTCTTCAAAAATAAGTGCCCTCTCCACATTAGTCTGGAACTGCCCAAGTCACAAAGCAAAGCCATTGACAAGGGACGATTTGGCCAAGTTGGACCAGCTAAGAATAGACAGTGCAATAGGCATTTCAAAAGACAATGATTTAAGTATCCAAGAATAAAAAGAGGCCTTTGGAAACTGACTTCACATTTACACTGAAAAGGTCAAACCATAAAAGACACTGAGTCATGTTGTCCCAGGGTCATCAGAAAAATTATACCAAAAATCAACTCTCGCTTGGTCCTTCATTTCTAGAATTGACACAGAGTTTGCCAGTATGATCTGAAGGTGGTCAGACATAAGAGAAAATACGTTTGTTTTTATAATTTTAGTTTCATTTTTAAGCTAGAGTTTCCTATATTTGACGAAAAAAATACTATGAAATCTGAGTCTTCATTTTATATAAATTTACCTCAAGTGACCTTTTCCCATTAACAACTACCTTTGGTTGGTGTTAAAGTTCATTTTCAGGGGTCATGATTATTCACAAGAATAATTCTTCTGTAAACCCCTAAGAACTAGAATTAAATGAGATCCCTTTACTGTATGAGTGGAGTATAGTTCCTATGAGATAACATGGAGATAATCATTAAGGCCAAGCACCTAACAGATCTATAATCTCAGGTATGACGCGTGGCCTCCTCCCTGCGAGTGAATATCTGCCTATAAGGTTTAATGTCAGGACATTCAGAAGGGTTTTTTGTTAACCTCTCAAGCGGATGTCCCAACCCCACACTTGGATGTTCATTCTTCTGATTTACCAAAACAGAGGTTTCATCCCTAAGGTAATTGTAAATAATGGCGTATCAGTCGTTTAGATCTTAACTAATGGACTTACTAGATCCTTTCCTAGAATAAGTTTCATAACTTTATAACTTAAAATACACTGCTTTGGAAAAGGAGAAAGTGGGTTTTTGAAGAGAGGAAAGAGAACAAAAAAGGAGCTTGAAAGCAATCGGAGAAAAAAATCTTTACCTCCCACTTCACTGTTTTGCCCAGAATTATCCCAGGCCTAGATGGCATTTTGGCAGGGGTGGGGAGGAAACACCAGAAAGTCCTGACATTTCCCAAACGTCTCTCCATCATTTGCCTTTGTGCTTGAAGTTTGCCACTTAAGGCTCATCCCACCTTTTGACTCACTTTTATATAAATTATCTTAAGGAAAGAATTATGGATGTGGCAAAGATATAGCCAAAAAAAAAAAAAATGCTCATGGCAGCATAGTCTATAACAAAATACTGAAAAAAAAAAAAAACCTGAAGGCCCAGCAACTATGGTTTATCTCTACAATGGAATGCTCTATATAGCCACTAAAATATCACTGCAGCAGACCATCTGATATGTGAAAATATGCCTCTGATATTTTGTTAATTGAAAAAAAAATCCAGTTACATTACAGTAACTACCTGTGATCCCATTTTGTAGAGAAGTAGAATTAGAGATACTGTAAAGGAAGAAAAATAAACATCACAGAATGATTAGCAAGATGAAAGTAGCTCACTACTCACAAAAGCCAAATGTAAGCTGGTGGTAAACCAAGAATGAGAGGAAGAGGTGCAAGGTCTTCTTTTGAGAGCCACAGAAGTGGGCAAAGTGGCTCTCCTTCTGCTCCTACCAATCGATTCTGAGACTCAATGTTTGCTTCACAAAACAATAGAGCATCTGTTTCCCCAAAGCCACACACCGAAGCACATAGGACCTCTGTGTAAGAGGATTCTTTTGACAGTGCTGTAACCAGTATGACTTTCCTAGAACCTCATGTCATTTCATTTATCCATTGATTTACCCACTCTAGTGGCTATGAAGCACTAGTTTCCATGAAATGCTGTACCAGGCCCTCCCATTCACCCACTCTCCCCACCTCCAATGCTGCCACCCTAGATAGAGTCCCCTGCCTTCCTGCCTTCCTGCGTTGCTTCCTTGCTTCCTTTTGGGATCATTTGCCCAGAAGAGCCCATGACAATAAACTGGCGGTGTTTAAAATGTTTCTGTGGCCCAGGAAAATGAAATGGTAGAGATTCCAATGCAATTACCCATGTATTAGAGTATATCTCTCACTTAATGTTGCCTGGCTGTCAGTAAGCTAAAAAATATTCTCATCACTGCATATAGAGAAGATTTTACAGTTACTTATGACACCAACAAACAAAGGTTCTAAGATATACTGCTAAGAGTGTACTTACAAGTCCCAAAGCATAGAGAGAAGGAACTTAAATCAGTATGAAAAAATAAACAGGATAAATTTGAGAAGATTTTTAAGCCAAGGGAGAAAGACACCAGTCCAGTGGTGTCTCGTTGTTGACTAGCTGATTTCAGCTGATTTGAAGTTGGACAGAATTTCTAGCCAAATGGGTAGCATTTCTTGTGAACATGCTTGGGTCATTCTTTTCCATTACCCACTATGGGTTTTGATCTTGCTCATTAATTTTATGTTCTAATCAAAGTTCAGCTAGCCCCCTCAACTGTTTTCTAAATTATCCCTAACTTTAAAAAGAAATACTTTTTAAAAAAACACTGAGGGACTACCAAATTGCTCTCAAAGTTAAACAGTGAAATACATTACCAGATACACATTCGATCCAACAATCCAGTCCAACAAAACTATCATCTCGAAGCAAATCTCACAAAGCCCTCTTTAGGAGGTGCTTTTTAACTTCCAGCCTGCTGTCTGGTTCCTTCGCCCTCCTCCGCACAATGTTCTACACACCTGCAGTCCCCTCCACTTGCAGCAGCTCTGACACTATCCTGAGAATCACCAGTGATAGTCTGAAAATGCCAGCCAAAATCTATCTGCAAGAACATCTGCTCAACAGTGCAAAACTGATGTAATTACCAACCATCATCTTTTCTCCTCCTGCTGGGGTAACTGCTCCAAAGCATGACTTTTTGCCCTGAGCTAACAAGATCCAGAAACTCCCTGTTATGTACAAAACCTGCTGCTGAAAACCCATGTAGCTTCCACACAAATTATAACCCAGTCTCGCAACTACAAGAGTCACTCACACCCTGTGCCACTGGGTCTCGGAGAATCTTGCTCAAAACCTTGTGAGTCCCAGACCTCATCCTCTACCCCCTACCTGGTTTTGTCTGAAATAAATGGCCTTCAAAACAATATCATAGGGGAAGAAAGGATATATCTGCTGTTCCAATAACATTGTTTTAAATGTACAACTATTGAAAAGAATAAATGCCAAATGTCTGAACTGAAACTGAGGCAGAAAGAGGAGTAAAAAAAAAAAAAATCCTTTTTTTTTTCTTAAGGAGCCTCCAAGTTCAATGTGGGGCTTGAATGCATGACCCTGACATCAGGAATCAGATGCTCTACAGACAGAGTCAGTCAGGCACCCCAAAGAGTAAAAAAAAAAAAAAACTTTATTGAGCATCTACTATCTGCCAAATGTTGTCCTGAATGTTTTTCATATGTGATCTCATTTAACTGAGGTTTAAAAAAATTCTGATAATCAAGAAATTATCCCAGTTTGGATCCGTTAAGATTAAGAGAGACACTTAGGCTTCACCTCCGCTTCCTAAGGATGTAGAAACATTTAACCAATAATGATGAAAAAGTAGAAATTCTAGTATTTATTTCCATTTATGTTAAGGGAATGAGACCATGTAGTTCAGAGCATGACAGCAACAAGCTTTGGAGTAACCAATAATTTTCTTAATCTGATTTTTCAGTTTCTACATTTACAAAATGATGGAGTTGGATTTGCTGACTGCTGTGGCCACTAGCAGTTCTAGAACATTAAGATTCACTGCTCCTACAAATCAAATTTCATTTCAAAAAGATTTTGAACTACACACTTATTCCTCTCGTTTTTTTTTTCTCTTATTTTTTTAAAGATTTTATTTATATGAGAGAGAGAACATGAGGGGTGGGTAGGGCAGAGGGAGAGGTAGAAGCAGGCTCCCCATGGGACTTGATCTCAGGACCCCGGGATCATGACCTGAGCCAAAGGCAGACACTTAACTGACTGAGCCACCCAGGCACCCCATTTTTTATTTCTCTTAAATTCATGATGAGGCTGAGAACAAACGAGACCTGGTATCAGAATGACTAAGAATTAATAACGAGATTCTAATAAATTATTTTGTTGGATTGTTTGATGTTTTTGTTTTTTAAGAAAAGACTGGCCATGTGACCTTCCAAAATAAATGCATTCAATCAGGCTGAACTGAGATAGGAAAGAGTACTCCTATTCCCAAGTGGAATTATGTCCACTGTGCATAGAAAGTAATTGTAGATGGTGAACAAAACTACCGAGAACATATCCTCTACCAGATATTTTGAGAGGAAATTTTATTTTTACTTTGCTAAATGAAAATAATGTCGGGGCATGTGTGTGTGCTAGGTATATGAAGGTATTTGGTATCAATGGATAGAAAATGTTGCCCTTTTATCATAAGTCATCATGAAAGAAATCTCTGTCACCCTGGCTTGGATGTATGAGGCCACTTTCTAGCTCTTGGACCATGAAAGGCTCTAAAAATCCATGAATAATTCACAAAATATTTGCCACACTTACCTTTTGTGTCCCAGCACTGTGTCAGGCACTTGCGTGACTGGCAGGACATCCCAAAGTAAGACAAATCGCTTGATCCATTAAGACCGAGATCTGGCGGATGGTAGAAATACAGAGTGGAACAGACTAACTGCAGACAGAGGGGAAGGAGAGGCACAGGGTGGTGGGCAGGTCCAGCACCTCGGTGGCAGGATATTCTGAGGGTGATGTATAGAGAGTTTCCCCCACAGTGCATTCACCACAATTCGTCAGAATCCCGAACACATCAGGCGCCATAGGTCTTCTGCCACGTTGGCAAATGTTGTCTGAAGAGAGGTGTGTGGTTTATTTAGCAAATTCCAACTTCCTATGATATGAATAGTTTTATCTCATTGACCTCCATGAAGTTGTGCTTTTCTAAAATAATAATAAGCTTGGCATTTAAATTATTTATTAAATTCTAACGTTTCCAATCACAGAAAGTCTCGCTACTCAAAAACCAAATCATCCTCTGTACTAATGGTTCTACATGATTATCAGTATAAAAGGGAGAACATAGACCCACAAAGGAACTTTCCCAGAGTTCAAAAAGAAAGCTAGGTAGAAAATCCATAGCTGAGGACTGTGGGGTTTTTTCAGAGCCCACCCTTAGGGGCCATTTCTGATATTATCTTGTATATCCTATTATAGATTTAAATTCTGAAGTGATTATGTTCTGTCGAACAAAGGTAACTCGCTGGCGTGGAAATCATCCTCCCGAACAGAACGCGTGATTGAAGGGCCCTCTTCTCAGTCACCCTGGGGATGGCCAGAATCACACAGAGAGACGAACACCAGAAGGACTTCACAGTGTTTCATTAAGATATTTACTCAGTTGCAGGCCAAGGATTAGGAGATCTTGAGTATTCCCTAACAAGTGAAGAGAAAGAGAAGAAATGCTGGTCCCCTCCTCTGTGCCAGGCAATAGGCCAAGCACCTGTCGTGTGCCAAAGGTAGAGTCTGAGCGCTTTTTCTCACAGCAGGTTTGCAATTCACCGATGGAGAACAAGGAAAGCAAATTGGCTTGACTCCATGCCACATCCTATCCATTGGTTGTAGTCTCTGGGAACAGGTACTGAGAAGGATTCAAGACCGTAGCAGAACTCGGTAGGCAAAAGTGTTGGCATAAACTATGGGTGTCTGCCATGGAGCCAAGCGGAAAGCTGCAACACTCCTGTCTCACGTCTGCCATTCCTGAGCTAGGGCACGTTCACATACAGCCCCACGCAAAGATACGTCCTCAGAAATGAGTGCTCTGTAGACAGAAAAATACCAAACAGTTGTAGCTAGACTTAAGGATTTATATCAAGCAGTGTTTCCCAAAGTAAAGACGGTGAACCAACAGCCTCAGAATCCTTGGGGGTGGGGCCAAAAGTCTGCATTTTTAATTAGCTCCGCAGGTCATATTTATGAACATAAAGCCTTATTTTTTAAAAAGATTTATTTATTTTGAGAGAGAGAGCAGGAGCACGAGCAGGGGGAGGGGCAGGGGGAGAGGGGAGAGAGAATCTCCAGCAGATTCCCCGCTGAGTGTGGAGCCCCTCCCGGGCTTGATCTCCCGACACCAAGATCATGACCTGAGGAGAAATCAATAGCCAGTTGCTTAACCCCGACTGTGCCACCCAGGTGCTCTGAACATAAAAGTTGAGAACCAGCATTGGGGTCCTTAAGGATTGCTTGACTTCGAGGTATGTGGGCTTCCTGAGCAAAGAGTTTGCCTTGAGGTCGGCATTTTCAGTTTCAGTTTCTTGAATGTAATTTTCTTACTTCATCTAAGTTTGATCCGTCTGCAAGTGCTCAATTCCTGGGGGTGCTAAACTTCACCCTAGCCCTTTGAGTGCACGTGCTCACTCAGAGTGAGCGGGGCATGCACAACGTAGGTGTTTCCCCCACCCCGGAGTCACCGACCGTGTAGCTCCAACCAAAAAAATCAATAAATTGGTTCCCAGTTCATAATGAATCTCTTATGATTTTATTAGGCATAAAGTCATGTGGCCTACTCAGAATGAAAGCAAAGGGAACTGAATGCCCTTGAGGGATATTTCTACCCCGTACTAAAACACATACCCAATCCCAGTCTCTAGACGAGAATGTATCAGACCAAGCACACATACCAGCCACATGGGGCATCTGGGACAGAATCGCTGACCATCTTTTCATTTAATGTCTCTGTTCCAAGTTACCAATCTGTCACTATGTTTTTTCATATTATACTCTAAGACTGCATCTTATTTTACCTTTATTCCATTTTAGACTGAGGTATTTAGGAGAGCTGCTCCAATCTTATCAGTAATATATTTGCAATTCTCCTTACAAGGTGAGTTGTTTCAGGACAGTTTCCAAAGGCCACTAAACACGTTTTGTTATGTGACTTCTTTATTCTAGTTACCATGATTCCTCATGATCTTACCCCCCCAGTTCTGGAAGTGCATCTTCTTTGGGGACCACAGAACATCTATGGTGACTAGAAATAATACCTATGAATTAATTTTGAAGATGGTGACATGCTTAAATACTTCATTTACCCAAGGCACAAAAAGGAGCTCTCTCAAAAAAGTGGTGTAATAAAAATGATGTTTGAGGTTGAGGTTGGGGCAAACAGAGACCTACAGACCAGAAGCAGTTACCACTGACAAGCTCAGTTACCACTGTAGTAATTTCTAGACAGGATAATTAGGACGGGGAAAGTGAACAGATAGGGCCAAATTAAAGAAATGGAAGTTCCAGTAGGAATTGGAGGGATTGGAACTGAAATATAAAGAAAAGAGAGTTGAAAATGACTCAGAACTAGCTCATAGAGAATGGCAGCTCTGTTGATGTCAGTAGAGAATGTGAAAAGCAGAGGCCTTCTCTACGCTTAGGAAGACACTTTTTCAACAAGTCTCTTACGAACTTTCTTTGAATTTTCCACATCTTTTTTTTTTTTTTTACTAAGGACTTAAAATTGAATTTAATACTTCCATAAGATCCCGTCCAGTACCGAAGTAAGGAAGAGGGGAAGGAAGGAAGAAGGAAGGGAGGGAGGAAGGAAGGAAAGAAGATTAATTAGTAATTGCCTAAGAATATCTTCCTCCCTCTTCCACTTCCTATCCTAATGAGATGATATACAATTAAATAAGGGTAAATCACTGCCTGACTATACATATTCATCCTGTAATCCATCCTGCCCTCCAGCTTTAATTCTGTCAACTCTATTTGCTCCCCTGTCCCTGTCATTCTGTGGGGCAGCAGTCCCCTGTATTCATGGTTTGGAAGAAAGACGGAGCAGGAGAGAACAAACTTGAACTCTATTAGAGAGATAATACAATAAAATATGCTTCTGGAAGGGTAATTCCAAACCCCAGTGCTTCGTATGCATAATAACAATAGGGCCTGCTTAGCATTTGGGCTAATTTAGCCCCGTCTCTGATTCCTGAAGTCAGTTCCTCCTAGGCTGCTGGGCTCTGCCAGCATTCATTAGATATAATCTGCTGGCTGACATCTTCGAGGTGCCTGGAAGATCTACTTCAGGGCTTCAGGGTGAACACACAGGAGGGAAGCCTTTTTTTTTTTTTTAAGGAAGATTTTTCAAAAGGAAAACTTCCTTCCTGGAGCTCTTAGTGGTTTGGCCTAAAAGCTTTCCAAAAAGACAGCATCTTCCCCTAACATTCTTCCTCGAGGTTCATTGTTCTAGTTTCAAAAAGCCATTTTACAAATCAGCTTCTCTCACTTGGTACAGTGAGGTACAAGGAGAAAGCCCGATGTTGGCCACTGCAGGGAGGGTTCTGGACTGCAAGGCAGAGATGGAACAGGCTAAGGAAAGAGTTGAAGAGAGGCTTGGCCAAAAACCAAAGAATATCCCTTTGGAAGACACTTTTTCTACTGAGACTCCTGACTTTTTATTAATGGTTACAGACTCTCTCTTTATTCCATAATCTTTTCCCATCACAACTTCGGGTTCTGCTTTAAATTTTCTTTTCTTTTCTTTTTTTCCTAACTTGAGCCTTAAGTGTCTTCCTGATTGAAGGCATGATCGCATGGGGCACACAGGTCAGGATTCTTCGTCAATACCAATCCCGGTCTCGATATCAATTCTAGAGCACCACTGTCTAATCCATTCACCAGCTGCTGCCTGACCTATGTGGTCAGAGTGACTCAGGGGCATTGGGGAGTGCTAACAAAATCATTTCCAAGTGACATAATAGTTCCTCGGGTGTTTTCCAGGGCACTAAGTTTTTCCTCTAGAACATAATATCTGATCCTCTTGCAACTCTCCACCACCTGACCATTTATAAATCAGAGGGGTTTGGTTAAGAGTGGAAGCAAAGAAAATGAAATATCTCAGAGATAATTAAATGGCTCTGTTCGTGGCAGGAGAGCTTCAGGCCAAGGACTTTGGATTTTCAGAACTTTGGGCAAGGCCATTTCTATTGTAAGTTTATGCGTCAAGTTATGTTAATCTGACATAATTAAACTTTTAATTCTTTGGACTTTCTTTGTTTTGTTTTGACATTTACTAAGTCACCTTCTGACCACAATTTGATTGTCTAGAGGGTAAAATTAAGTCTATCTTCCAGACTCGGAATAGATTCATTCCCAGAACAAATATATTTCCACTACTAATTAAGTAGAAAATTAGAAGTTATGGTTTTATACATCAGTCTCATGAGCTTGATTACCATGAGCTTAGTCCTGAGAGATGAATCCATTCTTGGTGTGCCAATAAAAATCAAGTTTTTGTACTTATAAAACAGAATCAGTCTCTGGGCCGTGTAAATCCACCAAGGTAACAAATGTCATTCCATGACATTGTGGATGCCAACACATCAACCATCTCCTAGGCAGACACATACTCCCTCCGTACTAGGCTCTCTGCCCCTTCTAGTTGCTTTTCTGAAACTCGGCTACCCAGACAGGGACTTGACAACATTTGACATTCACAACTCGGCTGAATAAAATCGTCTTTCCCGAATTTATAGATCAATGGCCAGGTGAGTGTTCCTCAACTCTTATCAATGCAGCTTGGCTGTAGTAAGCATGTTTCACAACCCTAGACCAATGACAACAGCGTTCCATTCCCCATTTGTTCTGTGACTCTCCTAAATGAATGACTTCTGTCATAGCTCCTCGTCCTCCAGTAAGCCACCATTAAATTCCTGATGCCACTCCTTCAGTTCATTGACTAGGATAGGGTTGTCCATTTTTCAAAATAAATGATGCTGTGTATTTCTCAATACTGTATATTTTTTGACATGATGGAGAAAAAAGCCTATAAAATTACCCCTAAGTACTGCTACTGACACATGATCAACCATTTGACCAGTGACCCAACATGTCACATCTCATGTGAAAACATTACCTCTGGCTATCTCAAGGTCACACATGAAGCTGAAAGAATCCCTTCTACAAGAAAACATATTAGTCAAGATACTCAATGCTGGTCATAGTCAATTCTGTTTGCTTCAGATAAGTATCATTTTCCTTCAAGGAACTCAAAACAACAGTGAACATTTAATTTCCTGTCTTCATTTCTGGATGCCCAGGCCCTAACAATGCCTGGCATTTAACCCAATAAAAAATTTGATTGAATTCATTGAATGATAAATTATTTTAAATTTTAGTTTTCTGTTCCCAATTCTGTTTTTCTAGCCTATATTCCTACTTCTTTTTTTCCCTTTTCATCTTAAAAGTGTGCCTCATGTCACCTTCCTGTCATAATTTTATGCCTTTATCTTTCTCAGGGATAGATGATAGAAGTAGTAATAATTAGAAATGCATAAACCATCAAAACCATAATAAGACTGAAAAGTTCCCACAGAGCACTGAAGGATCAGTCTAAGTTAAATCCTAAATGACGTGTGAGTGGAACACACCTCATACACAGCACATTAGTTACAAAGTATTTTCTTTCTTATTTTAAAATGTCATAGTAATATAAATAATCACATATTTGTATAATGCTTTATAGTTTATGAGCACTTCCATAAACATTCTCTACTGATGCTTTTAAGAACTATATGGCTCCATCTGTATGCACTGAACGTGTTTTTCATAAAAAATTCTGATGTTCTACAGCCTATCGTTTTAGTCTTGAACCCATTTTGTTTGTCATCCTATTGTCTCCACTTCAAATAGAAAATCACAGTTTCATCATTGCTTGTTCAGGTGTTACCCCCTTTTGTTTCTTGGCTTTGAGGTCTACATCTCCGGAAAGCCTCTATATTTACGATTGTGTCAGTGGTTTATATTTCTTGAATAAAGAACAAATGGCTTAGCGAAGAGGGAAAATAGAACTCATCATGGTTTCATGTTATGAATAAATTTCAGAAGATATGTACATCAATGCTTCATTACACTTATGTATTTGCTTAAATATTAAACATATGTTTTCCAACCCAACACTACACTAAGGTAGAGCTCCGCTGTATCCCAAGATTGTAAAATTCAGGGGAAATCCCAGCATGCTGTAAATTTATTTGTTCTTATTGGTATTCTGGGTGACCTTTTAAACTCGTATATACAAAAAGCATCTTAATTCCAAAGTCAATCTCTCTGGAGGGGAACAGAAAATGTTCCCAGCGGGGTATCCAGGGTTCCTTGGATAAGTGAGCAAACCCAGGGTCACCTTTGCAAACCAGTTGCATTAATGTTCTTTTCTTTCCCATCTTGGTGGAATGAAACTCCACTCACCGTTGAGACCTGCCCAGATTCTATAGGTTAACTCCTCACATTGCAGGGATCTCCACATTTCAGACAACAAATTCTCTTCTCTGATGAGAATTGAAATTGGAATGTGGGAATGTTGGAAGGTAAAACATTTCTACCATTGAAACAAGGTTAAAATTGCAGGCAAATGCAGCAACGGCCTCTCCTTCTCCTTCCGGCCAGGCTCTGTGGCTACACCCAGCGAGCCATGCTGCATGGCTGGACTAGGGTAGCAGACGTGCCACCATTATGCTTACGGCAAGGGTGAGATCTTAGGAAAGGCATGTCTGTGCTCCATGGGTTCTTCATCTAGGTGCTTTTTTACAGTGCAAGATTTTTTAGATAGCTGCATTTCTACTACCTAACAGTGAGAAGGAATAAGAGAAAGTTTAATTCCTAAACACTTTCATATTATCTTAAAAGCTGCAATTCCACATCTGTAAATATGTTTATCCCTCACCTAAGCCTACTTACTTTTAGTTCTCTAACTCTGAGTTGCTTGTCCTATTTCTAAAACTTCCCTGCCAAACTTAATCACAGATGAATGGGAGAAGACGGAGACTTGTCCACAATAGCCTTGGTGGCTTCTTGGCCATGTGGACAAGCTGTCTGAGGCGCCCTGGCCCAGAGGCCCCTCTCGTCTGTGTCCACAACTTTGACAAGATTTGCTAGGGAACTTTTTGTAGATTCTCAAGCTGTTGCATCCCAAATTACTATGAGCGGCAAGCCCGTGTCTTAACAAATGTGTTCAAGCCTCTGAATCCATTGTGATTGCCCAGCAACACCCTGTGCTGGGCAATCACACGTTGAACGGTTCCAACGTCCCCGTGTCTGTGCTGTTGGATAGGCTGCCTCCTCTGCCCGATCGCCACCTGATCTCTACCACTGCCTTCCCTTGAAGAGGAACATTTTCGTGTTTCTGAGGAAGGAGGGAGCCTTAAGAAACCTGCTGGCTTCTAGGCAAGTAGTTTTATTCCATGGGTGTATGTGAAAGCAGGCTTGCTTAGGAAGTATTCGTGTATCTGATTATCATCTCAATTATGATTTACATTGATAGCACCACAAGTGGATGAATTTTATTCAAATGTGTATCTTGAACTGCCCTGAAAATATCTTTTAACAAGATTACATTGTGAAGCAGCACTGAAAGGAAAAGTTACCGGGAACACAGAAGGATGCTTGTCTTGTGCTTGGCAGTATGACGAAAGGCAATCAAACTCGCCAAATCTAGCGGTGACATTTAAGAATGACCAAAACTTAGAGAGGGTGGTGTGACTGATTTAAGCATCATAAGGGTGTCTCAAGAACCAGATACCTGTCTGTCAGGAGATTCCATCTGACTTTCAAGAAAAGCTACTTAAAATTTCTTTCAGCTAAGCAGAAAACGCTGCAGGTTTAACCAAACAGGACATGCAGATGAAAACATAGTTTTCTTCCATAACCCTCAAAAATTAGATTATTAGTCCTAAGGTGCTAACAAGATCCAGGTCACAAGTATCAGCTACGGAAAGCCACATGTCACTGTCTTGCCTCATACACAGAACTACTGATTACCAAAAGTGATTTAAAAGGCTCTTTATCTCAATATGGAGAAAGCTAAGTTGCAAACTTAGAGTATAAGAAGGAGGTACATAAATACATGCCGTTAGCAGGTTTCGTTTTAATGTTTGTATTTAATCGAATGTTTCTTCTCTTGTCTCCAAAGTTATTATTCGACCAAAGGTACATTGTCCAACTGCTAACACCTTAGACTCAAGGAAATCCGATATTTATGTCCTAGGCATTCTCATGTACCGTTCCTTTCATCCTTATGGCAACACTATGAGCTCGATGCCTCATCCTACAGATGGGAAAACTGTGGCTCAGGGTGTTTAGGTCACTTGCCCAAAGTATATAGCTAGGACAGTAGTGACGCACTTGAGCTTGTTTCTAGTCTAACTCCAGGGCCAAAGTCCTTGACCATTAGGCTATATGCCTCCCCCCTCCTTCCTAGCACTAAAATCACAGTGACTCTGTTGAGGATGTGTCACTATGTCGTCTTCTGAATGTCCAACCGTCTGAGCTAGTTGGCTTAATGATCAATAGAATGGGCCCGAGTGGCCTAACGACCCATAGACATCATTAGCTGAATGAGTTCCTATGGCACTACCAGCTTTAAAAGAAGGCTGCCATCTTTTGGTCTTATTTTTCCCTGTGCCATAAGGCCCCCAAATAGATTAAGACTCCTTTTCTGCAGATAACTATGGCTCATACCCCTTTACCTCACTTGCATATATTGAGCACATAATAAGCAATCAGTATACACTAATTAATGAATTAATCAGCACCCTAAAGAAACCAAATTATAATTTGTTTCTGAAAAAAAAAAAAGAAATCTGGGCTTATTCACCTACTCTTACTATTCAGTATATTGGGGATTTGGATTCATCATTTAAGAATTCATCTTTGGAGGATGACCTGGGTGGTTCAGTGAGTTAAGTGTCTACCTTCAGCTCAGGTCATGATCCCAGGGTCCTGGGATTGAGTCCTGCATCGGGTTCCTTGCTCAGTGGGGAGCCTGCTTCTCCCTCTCCCTCTGCCTGCCGTTCCCCCTGCTTGTGCTCTCTCTCTCTCTCTCTCTCTCTGACAAATAAATAAATAATCTAAAAAAGAAAGAATTCTTCTTTGGGTCTGCCTAAAACTTGCTCTTTTAACTTCTTTCTCTCACTCTTCTCTCTCAACAATAAAAGTCATCATGAGTTAAACTCAGTAACTACCATATTCTTATTTTACCCCTGGAACAGATGTGATACCCACTGATCTTCTAGGACCTAGCAGCTGGGACTAGGACCTCCAAGAAGAGTGTCCCATCCACTGTCTATCCCCTTAGCATATGAGCCTTCATACCTCAGTCACCCCAAAGAGGCCTGGGGGGCAGCTGCCACTGATCTCTGGAGGACCTCAGAGTCCATTCCTGGAAGGCAGGAAATGACACAGACAAAAACTATTTTAATAGACTGAACCTTTAGAGTTGAGCTATTTGGAACCAAATTCCAAACTTCAACAAAATATCATTTACCTTTGGTTTGTTTTCACATTCCACAGAGCAGCTGTGACAGCTTTTGTCGTTATGTCCATGAGATTCTTCCTTCTTGGATTGAGACTGGCAGAACGTATCTGTTTGGATGGTAAAAAGAATGAACACAGTAAATAACCCATTTTTGTGGCCAGAGAGCCCTGACCTTTATTGACTTCTGAAATTAAAAACTACTTAACATCCCTGTCTTTGTTTTTCTGTGGGTTAGTATTTTTATTCAAAGTGGCAGTTGGAATAAAGCATTCCTTTAGAAATCACTCAAATTAGCCTGCCGTAAAAATCCTAAAGGACCTAGAACATGTTCTAAAAGTATATTTCAAAATTTGATTTATCTAAATTTTAAACACCTAGATTTAACCTTGTAGTCCCTCATTTTGAGGTTTAACCACTATTTGGGATTTATAGAAAACAGCTCTAAGTTAATGAAAGAGAATATATACCATTAAAAATCTATATGCCGATTAGATTTATAGAGCATAATTCAATAATTTTTTATAAAGCAATAAAAACACTTGCCAGCTCTCATGAAAAACAACCATATGTTTTGGTTTTAATAATGAAAATGTTTTATAAATAAGCTCCAATTATGGTACATATTATTTAAAAAGCATTGAATCTTTTCCTCTTCCAAGTATATTTTTTCTCTATTTTTTGAGGCACCCTTAATAATTTACATGTAAATTTATAGTATTTCCAGATTTATTCATTTTTTTTTAACCACAAAAGTAACAGTCAATTTTTTCCCTTCTAGTTTACAGTGTGCCTTAAAAGGACATTTATCAAGTTAGATAACCAATGTATCAATTAAGAAAACATTTTATTCTTATAAGAACTACTTCTATTCATGGATTTCAAAGCAAATTAAATCACAAGCATAGATTCTTCTATCAAATTCAGGAACAGATTCATTCCATGAATTAATATGCACACTTAGATTATATGAAAATAAAACTTTTAATGTCTTTTATATATCCCCATATCTTTTATGTGTAAGAGTAAAATACTGTCTGATTCTTTCTGGAAAGCAATTTGGCAATATGTATTAAGAGCTTAAAAAACTCTTATCCTTGGACTCAAAGTCTATTATGAGGACATAATCACTAAGGCGCACCACAATTTCTATATGAGGGTGTTTATTGCAGTGCTATTTATGATAGTGACAAATTGGAAATATCATCAGTGTCCAACAATATAGGCCTGGTTAAACAACTTATGGTCTATTTGATGGAAACTGAACAACCATTAAAATTTAAGTTTTTAAAGAATATTTACTGAGATGGAGAAATGCTTATGAGAAAATATTAAGTTAAAAAAAGGCAAAACGGTACATGCAAGTTTTTAACAGTTTTTCCAAAATTGGACTTATAGTCTGTATTCTCTAAATATACAAACACACAAGAATGGAAGAATACACACACAAATATATTAGTCTTGATTTTCTTTGAGTGTTGGGATTATGAGCGATTTAAAATTTCCTTTCTAATTTTTATATTTTCTGCAATGAATATTATTTTTATAATCAGAAAGAAATATGTTACTTAAAATATTACAAAAAGTCTAACAAAAAAGGGTAGTAGTTAAATAAATGATATTGAGGAAAATGATTTGCTAATCTAAAAAGTTGTTTACATGTAAGTGAAAAAAGGCATCTCGAAAACATTTTGTGATATGATTGTATATCATTGCAAAACATGATTTCCTAAATATTAATACTACTTGTGTTTTACTACACTAATAACCTATGTACATTGTAAATTATACATAAAATGAAAATATTAAGAGGATGAGATTGAAAATACAAATAGAAATTTATAAAACTATATGGACTTAACTATTCTCCCTGTTTGCTCCCCAGAGGAAACCACTATCTGGAAGATGTAATGAAACTTTCATAACTTTATCATTATACTTTGCAACATAGCCATATATCCATAACAAAACAGAAGTACCTAGTGAATTTTAAAAATTGTTATTCATAGTTTTAAAGTGTATATATAGTATATATTCTTTGCAAACTGCTTTTTTCACTTAACTATATGTTTCTGAGATGTAGCCACGGAGATACATGTAGATCTAATTCATTCACTTTAACCCCTGTACACTGTTACTCCATTTTATGATTTTACAATTTATTTTTCTCTTTCATCATTGATAGACATTTCTGGTGTTTCCGATTCTTTACCATTTCATTCTGCACTGAATAGTCCACGTGACTCCTTATATACACAAACAAAAGTTCTTTACTGTATATAGTTAGACTAGGGATTGCTGGGTTATGGAATATGCTTGACTTGAACTGTAGTAGATATTGCCAGATTCTCTCCAGAGGGAGAGATTTACAGGGACAACACTTAAAATAAATGTTTGTAAACACACACACACACACAGAGTCTAATCTTTTTTCAGTTAGATGTATTGCAAATATCTAGTCCACAGCTCATTTCTAAGTTTACATATTTAATTTAGTCTAATTCATCAGTCTCTTTCATCATGGTTTGCACTTTGTATTTCACAAATCCTTCTCTATCCCATTTTATGTAGATATTTTCCATATTTAATCCTAAAAGTTTAATTTTTTCCTTATCACACATTTTTTTTTCTTTAAAGATTTTGTTTATTTGACAGAGAGAGACACAGCGAGAGAGGGAACACAAGCAGGGGGAGTGGGAGAGGGAGAAGCAGGCTTCTCGTGGACCGGGGAGCCCGATATGGGGCTCGATCCCAGGACCCCGGGATCATGACCTGAGCCGAAGGCAGACGCTTAACGTCTGAGCCACCCAGGCGCCCTCCTTATCACACATTTTACATGTATTTTTGTATATGGTATAAGATAAGAAATCTACATTTCTACTTGTATATCTATTTGTCCAAGCAACATTTTTTAAGTTGTTATGCCACTGTAATCTCATGCCATCTCTGCCAACTGCTTAATGCCCATATGTCTATTTTGGGGCTTTCTGTTCTGTTTCCTTGGTCCATTTATCTGTCTTTTAAACAATAGCCCCAATGTCTTAATGACTATAACTTTATAAGAAGCTTTGATGTCTTCTAGGATGAATTCTCCCTTCTAATCTTCTTCAAATGTGCCTTGACTATTTTTGATTCTTTATCTTCTGTGCAAACGGTAAGAAAATCAGCCTGTCAAGTTGTCTGCCCTCTTTGTGAGTAAACTGTTTCCCTCTGCAGTTGAATGGGTCCACTGGTGTGCCTTTCCTAGGGTCTCAGTACTTCATTGCATGTCCAATCAGCTAAGTCCTAGACAGTTGACTAGTCTTATTACCATCTATTTCACTCAAGGATTTCTTCCTTAGAATGCTTTTTCACTCAGGCAAATACAGTTGCATAAATAATTGCAAGGGCTTGCTTTGAGTTTTTCTCTCTCCAACGTTCCAACACCCCCACACCCCAGGAGGTGATCATCTACTTTTTGAACAGCTTGTTGGACTGTGGGCAGAATGATCATATATTTTCCAAACCCCAAAGCAGTGTACATGGTCTAACCCATGGTCTATCACTTAGCAAAATATTTGTAATCAAAATGGACTTGGAGAAGTCCAAGATGAAGAGTTTGCCAAATTATATTCTCCAAAATCTTAATAAGACTAATCACTGGGTCGTACTAGAAGTAGCCCTCTCACAGAAGAAAGGAAAGAGAACAAGCCAACTTCATTTTTTGCTGATCAAATTTACGACTTCACTCTGCAAGATTTTTCTCCTATGAAATGTCCAATTTATAAATGTACATAAGTACTACATAATTTATTTTCATTATAGATTTATAATTAATACATAATTTATTTTTAAAATTGTATCGGAACTCATGTTAGCTGAGTGTAAGCATACTAACTCCTTCACCATGCACCTCACCTAAACAAAAAAGAAGGGTAAAAAAAAGGTGTGGTTGCCATTGCTTTTAGGATTATTTTAAGGAGGTCATTTCAATCACAGATATGCTGTCATCTTATACTATATGCCCTGAAAATGGCTAAGGAGTAATTTCTGGATCAAAAATACTATGCCAAGGGATGGAATACCAGGAGAAAGACAGTGTGGTTGTCACAGTTTCAATAAATGTTCTCAAAGTTTTCTGTGTGACCAATGCTGTGCCTACAGAGCCTTCAGCCAAAAGGCAGTTCAGGATGTTGCAGTTCAGGATGATACTTCTGAGAACCTCTAGTCTTTCAGACATTTTGTTATCATAGTCTTTTACTTTGGGGACATCACCTCTTAGACAATAACCGATAGCTATAGAAACCTTGTTCAGTGTGTGTCCCCTAACCCCTTGAACATGGCAGAACATGTCAGGAGACTGAAACCCATGGTGGGAGGAACCCAACCAACCAAAAGATGAAGGAGAAAGAAGAGGGAAGTCAAGGTCACAGTGGAGGAAGGGGGAAGGCTCTTTCACAAGCGGTGGGCCTGGCTAATGTACAATCCCTTGTTTACTGAAGCTGGTACTTTATTTTTTCTGAGGTGGGGAGAGCTTGCCTGGCTCAAGTCCAGACCCAAGCACCCCAGCTGAGGGATCTTTTCACGAGGTTCTGCAGCTGCAAGAGAAGTAGGTGTTATCAGACCTGTACCCTGAAAGTAGGAGCGCATGTAATCATTCCAGGCCAACAGAGGGCCTCGACAAGGCCAGTCACGGTGGGGGCAGGGGACAGAGGGCGACAAGGCAAAATGGGGAACGTGTGTGTGTGTGTGTGTGTGTGTGTGCGCGCACGCACGCATGTAAAGCTCGATGTGTCCTGTTGTTCATGTACCTTAGTGCCCCGGCAGGATGTTTCTCTGTCAACATTAGCACCAAACGCTTGAGCACAAATAGAAGTTGGCTTTATGGAAGGTGTTTAAAGAAGTGCTAAAACGAATCCCTAGAGATCCAACTGTCCAGACGTGGGTAGGAGCTCACTATCTGCAAAGTAGGGTATGCATGCCTGGGAAGCCTCGATTATCAAAAAATATCCAAACAGCCCTATTTAACATTTAAATAAGTAAGAGGACCAATAAAGATTTCTCTTGCTTACAAGTACTAGCATTTTACAACTGTAAAAGGCTCCACCATAGTCTATATGAAGCCCTGATTGCGCATGAAACGCCCAGTTAAGCTTGGGGGTTTGGCCCACACTGTAATCTCGCTACAGTCCAGGCCACATATTATGGAATTCAGCTCTCAGGATTTCAGACTAATTACAGAGGCACCCAGTAGCACTATGCGGGTTCTGTCAGCATTTCCACTATAAAACCCCTTTTCTGGGGTTTATAACTTGGCCAATAAAAGATAGCCCCAGGCTGGAATGCACCACGCAAAAAAAAAGGTTCAACACAGGAACAAGATTTTTTGTTTTAAACTAAATTTCATTAAAAATCAGTTCTTGTAAGAACAGAGCAATAAAAATATGCTGCTTTCATTATTTCTGATGTTTTGAGCTCCTTGCTTTGTTTAAAAATAAAAAGGAAAAAATAAATGCACTTTCCAGGCATCAAATAAGTCTAGGGTGCTGTGTATTTTAATGAAAATATTTGAGTTATTGGAGCTTAGGAAAAACTATTGCTAGCCACACAATTACTTTTGTTTCACAGTATGGGTCTAGGACTTAGCATGGCTCAAATCAATTTGGAAATAAAGAGTGTATAATGCTTTCAATCATAGGGGTATTAATGGTTTTCCATGATTAGCACACGTTAACCACCATCATATTATGGAGTAAAACCTAAACATGAGCAGGGCTCACTGGAAGCAAAGCTTTGCAATGATAACCGTGTTTTCCATTACCCGTTAATGCTTACAAATGACATCTTGGCAAGAAGAAATGGGGAATGCACAAATGCCTAGACTGATTGTAGCACGCCCTACATACAGATAAAATTAAACATCCTCGCTTTCCCTTTGGTTTCATTTTACCCTTGCTAATTACGGTTTTGTCTTGTTTGTAGACATTTCGTCTTAAAAGGTTAAAGCAGCATGAGTATCTGAGTTTTGCAGAAGACCAAAAAGAAAGTAAAAGGATGGGAGAAATCAATACGTCTAGTGCAGCGATTCTGGTGCCCGCCCCGTTTTAGGTGCTTTATGTATGCATTTTCAATAAAATTTCAACACAATCTCATGAAAATAAGGCTCCAGGAGGTTAAATAGGTTTAACCAGAGTCACAAAGTTAAATGGCAAAGCAGATACTCAAACACAGTGTGTCAGGCCTCAAAAGCTATACTCCGCTTGCTGTAATTTACTGAACAGTTGACTTTCTTTCCTCCCATTAACTCATTTCACCGGGGCAACTATGGCTTTGGTCATTCTTCCATTTCTACCCAAAGAATTCTCCAATTAGCCTGGCTTATTGTCAGCAGAAGTGTCTAATCCCAACGAAAATGGGGAGAATAGGGTTTGGTTTCCAAAGCACCAGATTCCCCGTATGCACTCCTCTCGTGGGAACGCCAACTGGTGAAGGGTCGGACAGCCTCCAGCAGAGAAATGCAAAGGGCCTTTCCAAGAGAACTGTTAAGACAGATGTATGCAATTGAGAACTAAATGCAAGTTTCTGAATCGTCTGCAGAAGAGCTTCATCCAGAAAGTCATGTGGGCACTTTTACAGAGATCTGAAACTGGGTGTCAGTTTACTGAGATACACTGTGGCTGTGCTGTCTGTTTAGCTTCAGGGCCTTGGCCTTGAGAAAGATAATTTTATGCTTCTTTGCAGTTTACCACTAAGCTATACCTATCTATTTCACAAGCTGCGTTTGCTTCTTTGGAGACCATGTCCCATGAGAAATCCTTCTGTCCGTTCATATTACAAATACTGGGAAGAATGGGTAGCCACCAACCCACTCAAGGACTGACTCTTGGTCCTGTTGAGTGCTGCCCTGGGTGGCAAGAGGCAGTGCGGAAGGGCCAAGGGGCCGAGGAGGCTCCTGCCTTGAACCCACCTTCCTTTCCATTTCAACATCACCTGTCCTCTATCCAGCTGCATCTCTCACCACAGGGATGAAATTTGTGCCATCCAACCATAAACGAAAGAAGTAAGGAGGCCCGTCCATCAGGGACATCCTTGCTTCTATCTATTTAAATTAGAGCCTTGAGGGAAAAGCCACATGCTTTTAATGGCCTTTAATTGGTCAAAGGGAACAGCAAGTTCCCTCCCAGAAGCTTGAGAACAGAACCCTTTTCCTTCCGGGTTTGTTTCTTGGTTAACCAGACTAGGGAACAAAAGAGTTGTAAAAATATTTGTTAGGCTGCAAAACTTAACAAAGAAATGTTAAACAACATTGATAATGATATTGATTTTCTCCTCTCCATTCCTACTTACTCCCTGCCACTACCTCAGAATGACTGTCCTTGGCTTGTGGCTATTCGGTAGCATGGGGAATAAGCAACCTCCAGGAGAAAGTGACCCTCACTGACCACTGGCGGCAGAGTCAATTCTGCCTAAAAATTCCCTGGGAGGGTCAATTTGCATTTCCTGCCTCTTTCGTTACTCAGACTCACTAAGAGACTCTGTACATGCGTGTACACACATCTGTCCATTCAGCCCTATTTAGGAAACCCAACTGACCAAAATTCAGACTTAGAGGACAGGAAATTTGCAGTAATTTGTCCACACTAAAAAGATCCTCCTCTTCTTGATAAAAGGAATCACAGCAGGATTCCTTTAAATTGTGCATTTCTAATGATTCTACTTAACAACCAACAGTTCAGCAAAACGTCATGTAAAATGAGGAAATGAGGTCTATGTATAGTTTATGTATATTACATTGCTTTAATTGATTACAAATTTTCTGACATATATGTTCCATCTTACATTCTTGAGGGAGAAAGATAAAATTATAAAGTTTGAGAGCTGAGTATCTTTAACATTCTTGACAATTATCCACAATTATCCACATGGTGCTTTTTCCAGAATGAGAGCCAGAAAGACACCATTAACTTAGGCTTGCAGCATGTGGCTCAATGTCGATTAGGGTCATAAATTACTTGAGTAATGCTAATTATTCTCTGCCTTCAGTGCTTCTGATCAATATATTTGTGTTGGATTTTGTTGGGTTTTTTTTACTTTAAATGTATTTCTTTGTATATGTTAGATTTCCCAACAATGAGCATAGGACCAAGAGCAGAGACCAAGCTTGTCTTATTTTTCATTGTTTCTTCTGTACCTGGCGTGGTAAGGAGTACATAGTAAACACTCAATAAATATTTGTTGACTGAGTAATTGAATAATTGAAAGGGCCTGCCTTTATTAAGGCAGGGTTAATGTATTTGTGTATATCCTATAGCATTGCTTTGAAACTCTTCTCTGAAAAACCAGTGAATCGCGGAGGAATCACTGGGGGTTCTTCTAAAACAAATGAGTTCATAGGGACATGATTCATTCCTGCCTGCTCCTAAGCTATCAGATCTTATCCAAGTGTTTGCATTCCAGGAAGAAGACCTACATAAAAGAGCCCTTCAGCTTTAGAAAGTTTGAAAAGCATAATTACATTGAGACTCTGGCGAGTACTAATTCACCTTATTTTAAAAGATCACATTTTATCATAAATTGCTAGTATGCTGAATTAAGTGCCAACCAAATAACAGATCTACAAAACGCAGGTTAAGGGCAAGTTAAATTTGACACCTCCCTGTTTGGACTTGCACTATTTTGATTTGTTCGCTGTATCATTTTTCAGTACTGCCATGCTAGACGAGTGACTCCTAGAAAACTAACTTTCTGTGTTCTCACCCACTCGCTCTCCTCTGCATCACGTTTCTCCACAACTTTGAATCCTCCAATCAGGAGTACAGGCTAAATTACCTAAAGTAAAATGGACTCCATGCATGCCCTGCGGAATGCAAGCTTCTACTTAGAGGAAAGAAATAAACAAATGTCACTAATTCCCCAAGCATGTGGCCCTGGATCCAACAGAAGACATTTACATTTTCAGACCACACTCTTTCATTCATCCACAAGTCTGTATTAGCTACTTCCCTCTCCTGCTGTCAGCCTTCACTCCTCTCTCTTGTGTGAAAGAATAATAAAAAACAATGGGAAAATACCTGGAATTTTGCTTGAGAACACAGATAACATGGGGAGTATTATATAGTTTTGAGGGGGTTTTTTATTTCCCAGTGTTTCTTCTTCCTCCCCCACCTCCCGTTTTCCCCACCCCTCCCACCCTGGAAATTATTTTGAAGTTTCATTTTGCTTGCTGGCTCTGCCCTGAGCTCTCACTTCCTAGCACTGATGTGATGATTACAACCCACATTCACTGCAATAAAAGCAAATAAGGAAAAGGCTTTCCTACACCATGCCAACCTGGGAGAGAGAGACCATAATATATGTCTTAGCAACAACACAAAGCACACCCTCCTTTTTGCATACATATTTAGCCAATTTCTTCTGGAGGTCTCATGTGTTTCAGTTGCTCATTTATTCTTCAACCTTGGATAAAGAGACGAGGAGATGGGGGTGGGGGGGAAGACAGACCTATAGATGACAGATCTGTAGACAATGTTGTTAGCATGCCAGATCTTATTACAGAACCATGGGAGGTCATGTACGCCACATCCCGACTCCATGGGGACCACCACATTTAAAACAAGAGGGAAAAAAATGTGATGTGGGGAAAAAAAAAAAAAACCCTCATGGGCAGCCTTCAAAGGCAGAGACAGGTTGTGACTGGATTAACATTTATTGACTGTTTAAGCCTGCTTTTTTGCTTCAGGACAGAGATACACGAGTTTAATTGCAGAGGCTGTTCTGCCAACTGATCACCAGAGTGTCAACCAAAGCTTAACTAATCGGTCCTTCATTAGTGAAAAGTCTCTATTACAAAACAAATTAAGCATGCTCTGATCCTAACCTACAGGTCCAATAGCGTTACGGCAAAGTTTAAGCTGTTAGAGCGCTGAAAAACTTATTAAGGGTTAGCGCTGAGATAGCACTTTGCTATTGATTTTACAATACACAGGTATTATGATTTATGGAGTGCTAGTGTCACTCTAACAAGCTGAAGGACACACAATATCATCTCCAGCATCATTAAAATTCAGAAGCCTCTAGAACTAACTCATCAACCACTGTACATTGTCACTGACTATGGGGCTGGGCTCCAGTTTCAAAACGTCCTCAGCTTTTGGGACAGTTGTCTCTCTGCTTGTTTGGCAATTGGAAATGTACAGCTGCCCATCAAATGCATCCCGTGCCTTCAATTAATTACCAGAACCTGTTTCCACGCTGAGTTGTCAAATGCGTTTTGTTATTTAATTTTGCCTTATGACATCTAGAAGTATTTGGTGCACATCTACTGCACGACTGTTTAAGAAAAGACAACTGTTACCAAGACGGTATACAATTCCAGCAAGGCTCTAAGCCATGCCAAAAAAAATTATTGCCTTAATTTTTTAAAATACTCTGATAAAAATCTGGCAGCACTAGCTGTGGATAATCAATCAATAGATATGCAATGAACACACCAATTATGCTCAAGTAATAGTAATAGGAGCTGATTGTTATTGAGCATTTATTATGTTTCAGAATTGTTGAGTCCTGCCGTTTTGTTAATACATTTAATCCTTACAACTTCTTCTGAGCTGAAAACCGTTCTTTATCTCTATCTCACTGATAAAAATATGGAGGCCCTGAGAAGTTAGGTCATTTTGCTCAGAGAAGTTAAGTACACAGCTCCTGAGTGGAAGAGCTAAAATTCAGTGAGTCAGTCTGACATCCAAGAGTTGGGCCAATTCCTGTGCTTAATAATCATTTCCACTAACAAAATCAGCATTCTTTCAACTAACTTCAATGTCTGTAATTCTGTAATTTGAGGATGTTGCAAGTTAAATCTAATCAGGTGAAGAGCTAAAATCGATCACTAGTTTTATTAAAATCCCTTCTATAGAGTGTAACTGAGTCAGAATTTTGTTCTCCTCTCTCTAAGCTATATAATCACAATGAGTATAATATTCTTTCAGGGGACCTATTTTCTATGCCCTTAATCATTTTTGATACTTTATTTATATCTTCCTACTTTGCATAAACTGAAAGATAACCTAATTCATAGTATCTATTTCTTTCTTGTCTTATACCATTCCTTAACCTCACCCCCATTCCAGACTAAACACTGTGTTGAATTTACAATCAATGTTGGCTTAAACAAATTGAACTGCAAACTTATAACAGCTTTATATCCATATTTCTCCACAACAGTGTTTACCAAAGAGTAGAAATTGGTAAGTACTGTTGTCTATCTTCTACCTCAAACTCAAGAATTTGGGATGGCATAGCAAAAGAATCTTCTTTCAAAGCTCCCTCACCTTTTAGGAGACCCCAATGCATGGCCCCTAGAATGTATATAACTATACTATTGATTTGTGTTCAACTTTATAACCCCAGATCATTTCCTGTCTGATGTACACAACGAATCATTTTCTAAATTTCATTTGAGGTTTCTTTTCTTTTCCCACCTACATAACCTATATATATATATATTCCTGTTAAGGGTTGTCCCAAATATTCCTCGCCATTTTTCAACTTGAAAGGTTATTAGATTGCAAATTCTGTTTGTCGTTTTGTCTCACCATCTTGGTGCCATTCTATCATTTAAGACCCAAGAATTTCAGAGATGTTACAGAATGATAACTGGCTCGTAAGGAAGACCATTTGCCTAGCCAATACTGAGAAAAATCTTCTCCTTTGTTATCTATCCAACCAAGTAGATTTCCTCTATTTCTGAATGTAACTTGTCAACCCCAAGAAGTCTCTGTGGTTCTGATTATTTTCTGGTTATGCTGGTCCTTTCACTCAAAGTGCCCTTCTGTCCACTTTCCACCTATAGAGTCACAGTTCATTATTAGCGGGAGGGCCCAAGTGTTATCTCTTCTGGGAAAACTTCTGTGATCCCTCGGGTTAGAATTAGTCACTCCACCCTCATTCATTTCCCTATATTAGCAACTTAATTTTGGCTGAATCAAAAGGCTCACTGACAGAAGTTCTATAAGCAACCAGTTTTGCCCAAATGCAGTTTTGCTACAGTTACTCAGATGATCTCAGGGAGCTTAGAATTTTCCACAATGTTCATCTCTAATGTCTGCATCTTATTTTCACATCTTGCAGTATTGTTTTCTGAACTGGGGCTCTTTGGTCATGTTATTCCTCAGTGGTTTTTCTCACATGAGCAATGAGAGCATTTCTTAAGTATCCTTAGTGGTATTTCCTCTAAAATATGCAGCTCTTCTCAACTCCTTTGTCTTGTGGGATACACCTAACTATGTGTTCAGACTTATTTTGATACACAAGATCCTTAAGAGTTGGTGGGGTCCTCAGCTATAACCTGATACAATCTCTCATTTTATAGATAAGAGATTAATCTGGGGAAGACTGAAGAGACTAACTCCTAACTAACTCATCCAGCTAGTTAGGGTGACACAAATGGATTATAGTCAGTGTCCTGTTTCCAAACCCGAATGAAGCAAAGTGGCCACACCTAAATGTGGGAAAATGAAATAGATCACAATGGTGCTGGTGACATGGGGTTTTACTGAATCAGCCTTCACACAGCTATGTGCTTCATTCCAATGGGGTCATTTTTGACAATCCATCTAAGCTTCCTGCCTCTGGTTCCTGGAACTTGATATTCTATGTATACCTGGGTTCCTTTCCTCTCCATCACAACCTTGAACTCTAAATTCAATTCACCTTCACCTAGGTTGTCTTTATCCTTTAGAGCTTCACCTCTTCTCCCTTCTCAGGAAGAACAAGCCAACACATTTCATAAAGTTTACGCCATTTCTGCCCATGACTTGTCATTCCATGAATAACCTCCACGTCTTTGCACATGGAATGTTCTTTTCCCCAACACTGACCATCACAATCCTAATCTTCATTCAAATTCATCTCGAAGGGCTGCTCATTTTTTGAGCACACTCAACTCCTTCCCTCAGAATTAATTGCTTAGTCTTCTTCCCTCTCACAATACCATACTTTTACCTCAGTGCTAGCTCCTTCCTTTTCTATTAAAATTCTTTCTTCTTTATCATTTACTAGACGGCACTCCCTGAAGAGAGACATTTTCCTTTAGGTACTCAGTAACTTCACAAAGCATGACCTGGGTAAAAGTTTGTTGAATGAATAAATGATTGATCAGAAAGGCATTTTGACTCTCTGTTGCCTTCTACACAAATGGAGCTAACCCCCAAACTCCAGAAATGTCTTAATTTGTTACCCAAGGGTTTTAAAAACTAATTTTTCACAGAATGGATGGCACAAAGGAATTCTGTGATGCATAAGAAGAAAGTATGTTATGACATGCTTTATATATCATGAACCTGTATTGCTACTTCTAAATATGGCCTAAACTTTATATTCAATTATGGTTAAATTGTAATTGTGCTTCCTGGGTTTCCTTACCCTAATTATCTATTTTTTAAAAGTGAGGAAAGACAAGTTTAAACACCTACAATCTCACTAAATACAAATAACTTTATAAAATATTGTTATGAACCAGTTTCAGGGTTGATATTTAGACAGTGTCAGCTCATTTCCAAAAGGTTCCAGTGAGAATCGAGAAATTACTCGCTCTTTTGGGTGCTTCATCTGAACAAAGACCCATATTTAAATATTTGGAAACACCAGTGTAGCTGCCTGAATATTCTTTTCTCTATTTGAGGAACAGTCAGACTGGGTCTACACAGTTAGGTTAAAGGTGTTCTCACACCAAACCTAAACATGTCGGTGCTTCTCCTCATCACTTATAACTTGTGACGTCACCCTTTCACTCCTTGAATAAATCCAGTTATCAGCCCCAGCCCATATAAATCTGTTCTGCCCCTTTGCTTCTGTCTTCCTGTACAGCATACTGTAAATAATCATAATGGAGTGGTTGTAAATAGTTCTGTGGTACACTGGAGACCCCTATTGGTGAGACACGGGCAGTGAACGAACAGAAACTGGGTCGGCTTCTGCTCTGCTCCTTTGGGTTCTAGCAGAGCCAAAAGCGACGACACTGACAATTTTTGCATACTGATTAATCAGTTTGTGAAAGCAAACGTGTGTGTTTACTGTACTTTCTGTTTGTATGACGACATCCCTAAATAAGAAGGCAGTACAGATGACAAGAAAAACACTATGCGACCTCCTATAATTTTAGGGCAATTCATTTTCAGTAGAGAATAGACACCAGGGGTAAATGCAGCATTGCCGTTATAGAAGTACCTATTGATCAAATACAGCGAAGCAGCCACAATGTCCCAGTCTCTCTGAGAGTTAGGTAGTAAATTATACACTTCATATGTCCAACTTTAAAAACAATATTGTATTGCTTTTAAATATTTCTGTGATAGAATTTAATAAATAACTAGGCTTTTGCAGACCCTCAAAAGGTAACTTGCTTAATTTAAATTAAAAGGTACTAGTTTGGAACCTTTGAATGCTTAAAGTAAAATTTTTGTTTCAAATTATAAAGGACAACTTTATTTATGATGAGAAAAATGATTACCTCTCAAACATCTTAGATGAATTTTTCAATGTGTATATTGTAATTAGCTTGACAGATTAAAAGATGAAATAGAGTTTCTATTATAACTATAATACAAAAGGTGTTATATGATGCTAAAGGTACCATAAATCTTCATTCATTTGGGTTGGGGGGATTATCTGAGAATGCTGTTTTGTAAACGTTGCCTGGCATTTTTCCTCTTTATTTTCCTTTTTTTTTTTTAATTTAATTTTATTGTGTTATGTTAATCACCAGACATTACATCATTAGTTTTTTATGTAGTGTTCCATGATTCATTGTTTGCGTATAACACCCAGTGTTCCATTCAAAACATGCCCTCCTCAATACCCATCACCGGGCTAACCCATCCCCCCACCTCCTCCCCTCTAGAACCCTCAGTTCGTTTCTCAGAGTCCATAGTCTCTCATGGTTCATCTTCCCCTCCGATTTCCTCCCCTTCATTTTTCCCTTCCTACTATCTTCTTCTTTTCTTTTTTTTAACATATAATGTATTATTTGTTTCAGAGGTACAGGTCTGTGATTCATCAGTCTTCCACCATTCACAGAGCTCCTCTTTATTTTCTATCTACTTTTAAAACAAATTTTTTAAAGAATCATGGCAACATGAATGTGATAACTATTTATTTTAAATATTTGCTCTAAAAATATTCAAAACTTCTACCCTGTCCACACTGTTCTGAAAAAGCAAACTCATCACTTTCCAGATGAAAAATGTCTTTGAGCTGAGACTTGAACCATCCATATCCTTTAACTGGCATATTAACATAAGACATCTTATTAAACAAAAATACTGCTAATAAGCACAAAATACTTCAAAAATTTGTACAGTAAGTTCTTGACTACTTTGTTATTTGTTTTATTAACATTTTCATACTTGTCTTCTTCTCCATTATTTTTCTTTGCAAACTAAATTGCTAATTCTCCCACCGTCCCTCCTCCCCTTCTTTCCCCCCTCAAAACACACGCGCGCGTGCGCACAGACCCTCCTCTTCAGAACATAGTCCTTTCCTCACCTTTAGCTGATGCACCTAGCACAGGAGAGAGCCTGGCTGTGGAGCATAAAAATCTGGTATCTATGAGCTCAATGTAAATACGAATTCCTGTTCACACCTTGTAATCATTGATGATCATTTATTCCTTTGCCTGTGTAACAACCTGTCCCACAAGCGTGTATAATTTATTCGTGATGAGTTCCTAATCCTATTTGAAATGGAAGAAAATATTTGTACTCTGCTGCATGCAACTGCTCGGGATGGCTTATTTACAAGCTCAGACAGAGCCCCTCAGACAGAAGCTCGCAAGGGGGGATGTTTGAGGAGGGAGCTCTCTTTTTAAGAAACACACTTATCTCCTCCTCCACCCCAAAGTTCCCAAGTGAATGTGGCCTCAGGATACCAGCACTGAAGAAAGCATCCCTGGCATCGAGTTCTGAGTGTGGGACTGTAGTGGGGTGGCAGGCTGGAATTTTTAAAAGGTCAGAAAGCTACGGGGCCCAGTAATGTAGACATCAGAGAAGGGAAACCCCTGAGTTCTAATTCCAGCATTGTTGTCTCTGTCACTACCTTCCCTGAATGGGTTAAAAAAAAAAAAAAAAAGGTGATTTTCTTGAAACAAATGCACTACCTGATCTGAAGTTAATAACTGATCGATGGTTTTTAATACAGAGTAGGTAAGGCTACACTCTGTGGCACCTTCGTGGGCTATTGGGCGATGCCCCACCAAGTACAGTGCAGTTAGATAGTGATCCCACAAAGAACAGACTTGAAGTCAAACACTTCTACCCACTCTCTGGGCTCTCGACAGCTGTTTTATCAAACTCTGAGAGATGCGGGATGAATGCCCTGTGGAGACTGTACTCCTGCAAACTCTAATAATAAAAAAGAAATATGGTTATAAAGAATGCCACTTCTTTATTCAGAGAAAAGAACCGAGCGTGAAAGTCAGAAAGTTCAAAGAATAAAACGTTCCCAGCTCTGCCATAAGCTAGTTCTGTAACCTCTTTCCTTGTTTTCTACCCCCCCGCCCTAGCAGAGGGCATTATAATCCCTCCTCTGCCTGTGTCAGACGCTAGAATCAAGGGGGATGATGTGTGTAAAAGGGGTTTGAAAAGCTGTAAGTCCTCTCTCCGTGGGTGGGGTCATTATCATCCTTACTATTGTCAAAAAAATGCCAATGCCGCTCATTGCTATTAGCAAAATCCAATTCCTTTTGTTTGAGTTTTGCCTGTAGAAAGCAATAAAGTGGAATAAATATCCATTAGTCAGTAGTCAACATATATTGGAACAGCTGAAACACCAAATCTTTTTCTTCTAAAAGCAGAAGGCGAAACTAATGTTATTTCAGGAGCTGTGGGGGGCAGGCGGGGAGACATTGCTGAGTGGAGATGGGGGTAGCTTAGGGGAGATGCTGCTGGCACGGAGCAAAAAACCCTCTTCCCCATCCCAAGAAAATGTCTCCGCTAAATTCCACTCAATCTAATCACACCTAAGATAAAAGTCAGCTTGAGTGGAGGCCTGTTATTGGTCAGCATTAAGATGATATTGATAGAAAATGTAATGCAATACATTTTCCTCTGCCACACATTTCTGAATAATAGCAATTTGCCAACTAGCTAACCACCTCAGCATAAACACTGAAACGCTCCTGCTGAGTTTCAGAAAGCCTGCTTGTCTGCAAGTGCACAGTATACAAGGAAAATCACCAGAAAGCTCTGTGCCACCATTCAACGCAAACAGTCCACAGGTCCTGCTGTGACTTGGCACACCCCACTGGACAGCTGGAGACTGCCAATAACATGTGACAAGGGATTTTCGAGCCATTTTCTGGAAACCAGCAGTCCTGTGCTTTATTATTTCATGGGCAGATATTGCTATGAGCTACATCTAGATCTATTATGGTGCAGTATACTGTCTATTTATACCTGATATGATATACAATAAAACACTCCAACACTTTCCAATCCCATTTGTGAGCTCGAGCAAGGAAAACATAGGGAGACAATTTGCCACAGCCTTATGTTATGCCTAATATAATTTTGGAAATCAGCTATTGCCCCAAACAACATTTTATTACATGCATCAAGAAGATTTAACTTGCAAAGGGTCACATAAGTGTCCTCGGAATATGCTTCAAAGCCAAGAGACACTACAGATAGATGGTTTATTGTACATCTCATTCCTTCCCCCACCCCCCGCCAAGATCGTTTGCGATGCAGTGCTACCCGAGATCATTAAAAAAAGATTGCTCATTTTATGTAGCTTGAATATATAAAATGATAGTTATCTACATTCCAGTGGCAAGAGTGTTTGGGAAGACAATGCCAAGAGATAAATGAAAGTGAGTTAAATCAGGAAGACAGGCTCTGTGGCAATTAGTCTAATATAATATCATTTTTAATGTAAAGAAGCTACATTTTCTAATTTTCACTAAAAGCCCTAGGTGCTGAATGGGTTATAATAAATGCATGCAATAAAAAAGCAGGTACACTCATCTTATAAAGCAGCCTATTAACCAGCTGCTAGTGCTGCAAAATCCAGTACACAGTAAACAATACTTTTTCTGTTAGAATAATGATGCATAGTTTACTCTTTTATACCATGCAGCACTTGGGGACCACATCCATTTACCAAAATAATACCAAATTAGTACTGTAAATATTGAAATCAGACCTTTCAGGCTAACCAGTGGCCTAATTTTCTCTTCAATCTGCTCTTAATCTCAATTCATCAATAACACTACCTTATTATCGGACTTTGACAGCAAGCTAAGGCTTTTGATAAATTATACATCTCAAGCCAGATTTAAAATTTGAAGCTCAAGTGCTAATTATCTGTACAGGCCTAGTTAATAACGAGATTTCTTGTTAAGTATCTGATCACAGCATGGGCATCATTTGTCAAGATCCTCAAGTCTACCTTAGAGACCCGCTCTTCGAATCCTCCCTTGCCTACCATATGTAAAATTGGGATCTTTGTTTCTATAATAACCTTTTATTAGGAAGCTGACATAATGATTAAGTTCGCTGTAGACACACACAATGAATTAGACAATTACCCTTGCTGCTTTAAACCACTCAGACTCCTAGCAAGACAAAATAATTAATATTGAATTTTAATTTGATGTGTTCCACATTTAAACCCCAATTTGCAAAGTACACCTGGAAAGCTGCTGCGGCTTCTTTGCAGTTTGTGCTGAGGAACTAAAGGCCCCCGCAGTTTGAATGTAGAAGCACAGAAGGCACGATGCACCACGATCACTTCTCAGTGGAGCACAGAATTTTCTAGCATTAATGGGAAAGGTAATTACCTAGGTCTAACTTTATAGCCTTTTCTCTAATGAAACTATAATCTCCCAGGCCTATACACTTTAAGCATTTGCATGATTTTAATGATTTCAGTGCCATAACTGTTGGTATACCCAGTCATTTTGAAATGAAATGTCTTAAACACAAAGACGTTAATTATATTTCCAGGCTATTCTTATTGGCATAGAGTAAGGCTGAGTCAGAGAGAAGCACCGCTGTAAAAACAACCAAGGGCAGCAGTTCTCACATGGCCCCCAGAAAGATGAGCCCCGAGTGTATGGATCCATTTCGACCGGTTCATCCTGCCCCCTCCCCAGACTTCACCTGGAATGGTAATAGGGCATAAAAGCGTTAAGTCTTTTTGACTTTTCTCCCATCCCTAATACTTCCAGAAAGGGGGTAGAATGGGTGTAACATGATAAGACCATGAAATATTTTCACCCTCTAGTCAAATTTCCTCTTAGAAAATGATTAACCTTCCTGGCTGGGGGCATTTCAGTCTCGTGGGAGGGGCTGGGAATTCATGCAGTTTTTCTTTCCGTGCATTTCCAACCTTTCCGTGTTGGAGCTCAGGAGAGGAAAGGTGACTTGCTCTTCTATAGCATCACACAGTGCCAAGACCAAGATGCCAGACTGAACTGAATTATCTGTTTTAAGCCCTGTTAAGGCAACTTACATAATTATAGAAAGGAATAAAGAGTCACAATCCATTTATTATGAACTCTAAAAGCCCTTATTCATCCAGATCGAAGAAGCTTAGGTGCTCCTGAGTGGGCTGGCCCAATCCAAAAACAATGGCTTCTCTTCTTTCCTTGGGTTTCCCTTTTACCCGTCTTCTTGTCCATGGATTTGCTGGTCCCCAGGTCCCACCCCAAGCTGAGTGGCAGCCAGAGGAGGATCCAATACTGCTGGATGTAGAGGGGTACCAAGGAGAAGTTTTTAAAAATACAGCAACTCTTTGGCTTCCTGGTCTACCAGGGGCAGGAAACGATCCCTACACTCTCTCACCAAATGCTGCGAAGTATCTAAGATCCTCATACTTTGTTCTGCCATCCCTCCCACCAGTTCCCTGCGATACCCAGATGACCACAAAGTCATGGGAAATGGTTCTTCGGCTTATGTTTGACTCTTTGTTAAGTTAGAAACTAGAACAGTTGTACTAATAGCTTACCATATAGATGAAATGGTCATGTACACGCAAGTCTGCAGAAGTCCCATGCTGTCTCCCCAAACTGTAAGCCAGGTCTGTGCAAAGAGAATGAAATGATAATCACTTTCTGATTCTGATACATATTCTGAGGAAAGAGGCAAACATCCAAGGCTCTCAAATGGGTTGATGAAATTAGCCACACTCCGTGTCTTCTTAGAAGTTTCTTCTTTTGATTATTCCCATTAAGTTATTAAGCCAAAGTATTTAATAATACTTCCTCCCTGGATAATTTCTTATTTTAAAACTAGGCATCAGTGAATCTAGCCTCTGCAAGTTACAAACTACACAACCTTGGGCGAGTTAGGTAACCTCTTTGAGCCTCAGTTTTACCAGGAGTAAAATTAGGGTAACAAGGGCCTGTTTCCCAGAGTTGTTATGGAAATCAAATGAGACTGTATATATCATGCTCTCAGGACAGCTGTTGACAATAAATATTGACTGCTACTAATCGGGGTTAGTTGTTATTTAGAAAGATGTTGCAGACTATTATTTAGTAGCTCTTAAATGGATCATTTGCTTTTGGGGGTCTGGCCACCACACAATTTAATGAGGATCACAAGAACCTCATTTCTAGGAATAATAAATCAACAATCAAAAATATTTGTCTTCCTCAGGCAGGATTTGCAAATAAAGCCACAAGTCCAAGTAAATATAATTGATGGTTATTAAAAGAAAGATTATATGCTAAAAAAAAGGCTAAAAGAATATGTTTTTTATTGTGGTAAAAAACACAAACCATACAATTTCCCATTTTAACTATTTTTAAGTGTACAGTACGGTAGTATAACTAAACACATTGTTGTGCAGCAGATCTCCAGGAATTTTTCATCTTGCAAAACTGAAACTCTATACTCATTGAATGACTCCTCCCATTCCCCCTACCCCCAGCCCCTAGCAATCACTCTTCTACTGTCTAAGAGTCCAATTTAGACATCTCCTATAAGTGGAATTATGCAGTATTTGTCCTTCTCTGACTGGCTTATTTCACTTAGAATGATATTCTAAGAGTTCATCCATGTTGTAGCATATGACAGAATTTCCTTCTTTTGAAAGGCTGAATAATATTCCATTTTGTGTATATACCACACTTCTTGAAGATACTCGTGATTTTTCTGGGTTTTTTATACTGAGGTGATATTTCATTGTTGTTTTGATGTGCACTTTCTCGATGAATAGTGATGCTAGGAATCTTTTCCTGAGCTTGTTGACCCTTTGGATGTTCTTTTTGGAGAAATGTCTATTTAAGTCCTTTGTTCATTTTTAATTGGATTGTTTGGGTTTTGTTGGTGAGTTGTAGGAGTTCTTTATATATCTGTATATTAACCCCTTATCAGATATATGGTTTGCAAATATTTTCTCCCATTCTAGTGGTCGCTTTTTCAATCTGTTGATTGTTTCCTTTGCTTCAAAGAAGTTTTTTAAGTTTGATGTAGTTCCATTTGCCTATTTTTTATTTTCTTGCCTGTACTTTTGGTGTCATATCCAAGAAATCATTGGTAAGACCAATGTCACGAAGTTATTCCCCTATATTTTCTCCTAGCAGTTTTGTAATATGTTCAGGGTCTTGTCTTTAGGTTTTTAATCCATTTTGAATTAATTTTTATATATGGGGTAAGGTAAGGGCCCAACTTCATTCTTTTGCATGTGGATATCCAGTTTCCCAGCATCACTTGATGAAGACTATCCATTCCTCATTTGTAGCTCTGGCACATAACCATTTGAAGATCATTTGGCCATATACATGAGGGTTTATTTCTGAGCTCTCTGTTCTGTTCCATGAATCTATACATCTGGCTCTATGTCAGTACCATACTGTTTTGATTCCTGCAGTTTTGTAATATGTTTGGAAACCAGGAAGTATGAGGCCTTCAACTTTGTCTTTCTTTCTCAAGATTGTTTTGGAGAAATAGACTGCATTTTCGTGTTATTGTTAATGCCATTATCTTCAGTTAGTGGGACTACAAGTGACCTACCTGAATTTTGCAGGTTGTATTTCATAAGCAAACATTACAAATAGATATAAGTTAGAATAACTAGGGAAGAGGATGAAACATTCTTTATTTCATAACTGTATAATCTGGATTCCAAGTTTCTATTTCTGCTAATTGTGGAAAACTTAACTCCACTAATTTCAGATACAGTTGGTGCAATAAAATGATTTTTCAGCTAAAAATGATGTTATCAGCCCAGTTTCAGGACAGTATCTAACATCATCTCCAGTCAGCCTCTCCTCCCCACCTCTCCTCTGGTCACCAGATGATGGCAGTGAGGAGAGGTGATAGGTGGTGGAGAGAACTGAAAGATCTCTTAGCCAGTGGTGTCACTGGACAGCCACTGACCTCCATCCCCGGGGCTGGTCCCTGCAGGATAATATCTGATATTTGCTCTGACTGTGGCAAATGGCTGGTCCACTGGAATCTTCTGGCTTCCAGCCCAGCTTTTGTGGTGTATATAATCCCAGAGATGTAGGCAGTTTTCCTTCCTAACTCCGGTAAAAAGTCCTTACGTATATTTTGAATGCCATCTTTTGGCTTTGCCAGGCAGCCTCAGGGACAGTCACATCAGCACAGACTCCTAAGTACAAGACTCAATACACACCGGGCTTACAGTGCCAAACAAGGCAGAATACCCTCCAAAAACTGGGTGGGGGAGACCAGCTTTTTTTAAATTATTATTTAATTTAATTTTAAATCCCAGTATAGAGTTAACATACAGTGTTATCTGAGTTTCAGGTGCGCAATATAGAGATTCAACACTTCCATACAACACCCCGTGCTCATCACAAGTGCCCTCCTTAATCCCCATCACCTGTTTCACCCATCCCCCCATCCACCTCACCCCTGGTCACCATCAGTGTGTTCTCTATAGTTAAGAGTCTGTTTCTTGGTTTGTCTCTCTCTTGCTCTCTTTTTTTCCTTTGCTCATTTTTGTTGTTGTTGTCTCTTAAATTCCACATATGAGTGGAATCATGTGGTATTTGTCTTTCTCTGACTTATTTCACTTAGCATAATACTCTCTAGCTCCATCCATGTCACTGCAAATGGCAAGAGTTCATTCTTTTTTATGGCTCAATAATATTCTATTGTATATACATACCACTTCTTTATCCATTTATCTATTGATGGCCACTTGAGCTGCTTCCAAAATTTGGCTGTAAATAATGTTACTATAAATGTAAGGGTACACGTATGCCTTTGAATTAGTATTTTTATAATTTTTGGATAAATACCTAGTAGTGCAATTACTGGATTGTAGGGTAGTTCTATTTTTAACTTTCTGAGGAAACTCCATACTCTTTTCCACAGTGGCTGCACCAGTTTGCATTCCCATTAACAGTGCACGAGGGTTCCTTTTTCTCCACATTCTCGCCAACACTTGTTTCTTGTGTTTTTGATTTTAGTCATTCTGACAGATGTGAGATGATATCTCATCATGGTTTTGATTTGCATTTCCCTGAAGCGAGTGATGTCGAGCATCTTTTCATGTGTCTGTTAGCCATCTGGATGTCTTCTTTGGAAAAATGTCCATTTCTTCTGGCCATTTTTAATTGGATTATTTGTTTTGGGGGTGTTGAGTTGTATAAGTTCTTCATATATTTTGGATACTAAGCCTTTATCAGATATGCGATTTACAAATATCTTCTCCCAGTCTGTAGATTGTCTTTTAGTTTTGTTAATAGTTTCCTTTGCTGAGCAGAAGCTTTTTATTTTGATGTGGTCCCAATAGTTTGCTTTTGCTTTTATTTCCCCTGCCTCAGGAGACATATCTAGAAAGATGTTGCTGTGGCCAGTGTCAAAGAAACTACTGCCTGTGCTCTCTTCTAGGACTTTTACAGTTTCAGGTCTCACATTTAGGTCTTAATCCATTTTTAATTTATTTTTGTGTATGGTGTAAGAAAGTGGTCCAGTTTCATTCTTTCCCATGCTTATTTGAATCCTTTCTCTCTCTCTCTCTCTCTTAATGAGTCTGGCTAGAGGCTAGAGGTTTATCAATTGTGTTGATCTTTTCAAAGAACCAGCTCCTGGTTTCATTGATCTGTTCTATTGGGGGTTTTTTGGTGTTTGTTTGGTTTTTGTTTTTTTTTTTTTAGTTTCTATATCATTTATTTCTGTTCTAATCTTTATTATTTCCTTCCTTCTGCTGGGTTTGGGTTTTGTTTGTTCTTCTTTTCTTAGCTCCTAAGGTTAAGTTGTTTGAGATTTTTCTTCCTTTTTTTTTTTTTTTAAGATTTATTTATTTATTTTAGAAAGAAAGAGCTGGGGGAAGGGTACAGGGAAAGGGAGAAAGAAATTTAGCAGACTCCACACTGAATGCAGAGCCCCACACAGGGCTCGATCTTACGACCCTGAGATCATGACCTGAGCTGAAACCAAGAGTTGGATGCTTAACTGACTGCACCACCCAGGCACCCCAAGATTTTTCTTGCTTCTTGCAGTATTGCTATAAATTTCCCTTTTAGAACTGCTTTCGCCTCATCCCAAAGATTTTGGACCATTGTGTTTTCATTTTTGTTTGTTCCATGTGCTCTTTTATTTCTTCTTTGATTGCTTGGTTGACCCATGCATTGTTTAGTAGCATGTGATTTAACCTCCATGTATTTGTGGACTTTCCAGGTTTCTTCGTATGGTTGATTTCTATTTCATAGTGTTGTGGTCAGAAAAGATGCATGGTATGACTTCAGTCTTTTTTAATTTATTGAGGCTTGTTTTGTGACCTAATATGTATTCTATTCTAGAGAATGTCCTATGTGCACTTGAAAAGAATATGTATCCTGCTGTATTATGATGGAATGTTCTGAATATATCTGTTAAATCCATCTGGTCCAATGTGTCCCTCAAGGTCACTGTTTTCTTGTTTATTTTCTGTTTGGATGATCTGTCCATCTATGTAAGTGAGGTGTTAAAGTCCCCTACTATTATTGTATGGCTATCGATTAGTTCTTTATGTTTGTTATTAACTGTTTTATGTATTTGGGTGCTCCCATGCCGGGTGCATATATATTTATAATTGCTATATCTTCTTGTTGGATTGTCCCCTTTATTATTATATATGTCCTTTGTCTCTTTCTACAGACTTTGTTTTAAAGTCTATTTAGTCCCATAAAAGTATTGCTACTCTGGCTTTCTTTTGACATCCATTTGCATGGTAAATGTTTCTCCATCCCCTCACTTTTAATCTGCAAGCGTCTTTTGGTCTGAAATGAGTCTCTTATAGGCAGCATATAAATGAGTGTTGTTTTCTTATCCACTTTGACACCCTATGTCTTTTGATTGGAGCATTTAGTCCATTTATGTTCAAAGTAAGTATAGATATGTATTTATAGCCATTTTGTTACTTGTTTTGTACTTGCTTTTGTAGTTTTTTTCTGATCCTTTCTTCTCTTTCTCTTTTTCATTGTTTGCTGGTTTTCTTTAGTAATATACTTAGATTACTTACTCTTTATTTTTTGCATATCTATTACCATGTTTTGATTTGTGGTTACCATTACGTTTATATAGAACATCTTCTGCATAAAGCAATCTGTATCAAACTGATGGTCACTTAATTTTGAACTCATTCTTTACTCCTCTCCCTTCCACATTTCAGATATTTGGTATCATATTTTACATTCTTTCATTTTGCTCTTCTATTGACTGGGTTTGACAGATACAGTTTTTGTTGTTTTTGTTATTATTGTTTTTCTTTTGTGCTTCCTATTTTTCTTACTCTTACTTATGGTTTTTGTTTTCCACTCACAGAGTCCCCCTTAACGTTTCTGGTAGGGCTGTGATTTTCAACTTTTGTTTGTCTGGGAAACTCCTTATCTCTCCCTCTATTCTGAATGATCGCCTTGCTGGATAGAGTATTCTTGGCTGTAGATTTTTTTCCCTTTCAGCACTTTGCATACATCATGCCACTCCCATCTGGCCTGCAGAGTTTCCACTAAAAAATCAGCTGTTAGCCTAATGGGGTTTCCTTTGTATGTAACTGTATTCTTTTCTCTCGCAAACTTTAAAATTTAAAATTCTTTCTTTATCTCTATTTTTTGCCATTTTAATTACTATGTGTCTTGCTGTGGACCTCCTTGGGTTGAATTTGTTGGAGCATCTCTGCGCCTCCTGAATCTGGATTTCTGTTTCCCTCCCCAGATTTGGGAAGATTTCAGTTATTACTTCTTTAAACACATTTTCTGCCCCCTTTTCTCTTTCTTCTCCTTCTGGGATCCCTACAATGCAAATGTTATTATGCTTGATGGAGTCACTGAGTTCTCTAAGTCTCTTCTGATTATGTAGTATTTGTTTGTCTCTCACCTGTTCAGCTTGATTGCTTTCCATGACTCTATCCCCCAGGTCACTGATACGTGCCTCTGCTTCCTGTATCCTACCATTTATTCCATCTATTGTATTTTTAATTTCATTTATTGGGTTCTCATCTCTGATATGTTATTTTTTATCTCTTTGTTGAGGGTCTCACTGATGTCTTCCACCCTTTGGTGGAAGTCCAGTGAGTATCTTTATGCTAATTACTTTAAATTCTGTATCAGGCATATTACTTATTTCTCTTTTGCTTAAATCTCTCTCCTGCTGTAATTTTGTCTTGTTCTTTCATTTGAGACATATTTCTCAGTCTCCTCATTTTGTACACCTCTCTGTGTTTGTTTCTCTGTGTTAGGAAAGTCAGCTACATCTACTGCTCTTAAAAGTAATGGCTTTATGAAGAAGAGGTCCTGTAGTGCCCTGCAGTGCAGTGTCCCCTGTTCCCCAGAACCTGGAACTTCAAGGGAGTCTCCTATGTGTGTTGCTTGTATCCTGCTATTGTGTTTGAGTCACTTTTCCTTTCAGTATAGATGTCTGCACTGACTCTTTGCCTGTTGTGGGCTGTGCTTGCTCTCTGTGATGTTATTGAGACCCAGGCAGGCTGGCTCTGAGGAGGGGTGACTGCAGAAGAGCTCAGGGGCCAGGCGGTGGTGGTAGCAAAATCCGTGCTGAGCCACTAGTCCTAGACCAGATCCCCTGAAGAGCAGTGGCTGCCGAGGCAATGCTTGTAGAAGCAGTGGCTGGGTGGGGCATGCACAGCATTAACGAAATTTGTGCTGAGCCCGGGGTGGAGGTCAGCAGGCTTGGAGTAGGCAAGTCCTCAGGAGAACTTGTGGGCGGGACACACCGCTAGCAGGTTAGGTAGCAAGTATCTGTGCGGGACAGCCTCCCGCAGGTGGCTCTGTGTTGATGCTGGGGAGCAGTGGAGGAAAATGGCAACTGCCGGCTCCTTTGTTCACGGAGAAATCCCCCAGCACTCCAAAATCAGTATAAACAGATCTCCCTCCCATTGTGCAAGCTGTCATTTCTATGTTGCCTCTCCTTGGGTTGTTGTCTTTTAAAAGGCCTGGACCCAGCTATCCCTAGCCCTCCTGAGTCAACTGACTTTTAGAGCTCCAGGCTGGGGGAGGCCAACCTTTGATGCCCTGCCATCTCTCCCTTGTCCCATTTGGCAACAGAAATGTCTATATGAGCTGATACTCAAAAGCAAATCCCTCTGGAGAAGAAAACACAAGACTTACACCATCACTACTCCCTGCTGCTTGTTGCAGATATTCCCAACTTCAAGAGGAATGTGATGTGAGGGGGGTTAGTGGCAGGGAGAAAAATTAGAATATAAAATTTAATATTTCTAGTTATTGCTAGACAACAAATAAAGAATTCATTTATCCTCCTGATAAAATTAAAAGAAAAAGAATTATTTTTAAGATTCCAGTGGAGGGGCCCCTGGATGGCTCAGTCAGTTAAGGGACCAGCTCTTGATTTTGGCTCAGGTCATGATCTCAGGGTCGTGAGATTGAGCCCCACGTGGGGCTCCATGCAGGGAGTCTGCTTGAGATTCTCTCTCCCTCTCCCTTGCCCCTCCCCCCTAAAATAAATAAATCTTTTTAAAAAATATTCCAATGGACCTCTCTTCTGAGCAAAATCTGAGAGGAAGTCGTAGAATGAGCTACACCCCATTCTTGCAGCTGGTCTTGGGGCCACAGCTGATCTTCATCATTTCCCTCCTTCATTACCCATTCTAAATTTGTTTCCCCACTCTCATCTACCACCTTTGCTAGTCTCTGTGGCTTCCCTAGTGATGTGACCAAGAACTCATCCCTGAAATATCTCAGCAACGGTCACTATGCCCTTCTCAGGCCAAGGTTGCTGCACTTGTCCACTTACTATCAATTCTGATCTAGTGAACACCAGGAGGCACTCAAATGGATCACCTGAGGCCAACATTTTACTCTCACCCCCATTGTGTAACTGCAGTCTGCCACCACCTGATGGTTAGGGCCAATGACACCCCCCCTTCTTTTTCTTGGACAACAGAAGGCCAAAGGGCTCAGGTAGTAGCCATACTCTGTAGTTCAATGAGACTCTTCCTTGTAGACCCTTCCTAGTAGAATTGTTCCCCCTTTGGGGACCACAATCTCTAACCCTGCCGAGTCCAGGCTTGTGGAGATGAGAAGCACAAATTCCCTAAGTAGTTCATTGAAAATGAAGGTAAGTGGGGTCTGCTGCCATACTACAGTTCTCAGTCCAATGTATTCTTCCTATTGAGGATGGAGCCACATATAAAGTTCTTTGATTCCAAAGAACACATATAGTGTTCTTTGATACACTGTGTCCTGGAGGATGACACCACCCTCTAAAGTGTTACCTCCAAGCTGGCACTTTTGCTGTGCCTTTAGCAGTCTGTTCCAATGTTCTATCAGGTCACCAGAGTAGTGCAATACATAATAAGATGAGTGAATCTTATGGTCATGGATCCTCTTCCACACCTTTGCTGAAAAGTGGGTCCCTTGATGTCTTAGTATGTATGACCTCATACCAGTGAATCAAACTCTTAATAAGCCTCCCAAATAGTGGTGATAGAAGAGGTCCTGGAGGCAGGAAAAGCAAATCCATACCCAGAATATGTGTCTATTCCTGTCTGAATGAATCACTATCCCTTTAAGTATGGAAGGGATCCAATGCAGTCAACTTCCCAGCAAATGGCTTATTGGTCTCCAAATGGCACCATGTGGAGACTCAGTTAGCCAAAGATTCCATACAGGGTCCCAACCAAGTATGTTTTTCCCAATTATACATTCAGAGACCTGGAAAATGACTACCAGATGGATCTGCAGACCCAATTTGCCCACTGTGAACCAGACCCAACCTACCCACCGTGGCAAGAACTCCACTCATTTATTACCTGGCTCCAGTATGCCCACACTCTAACAGGAGGCCCATGACGATGCTCAGGGGCTCCAGGTATATATGTCAACTAAGATTCTGTGTCCAATAATTCTTGAAATGTTTAGGTGCTCCGTGCTTAGTTACCCAGGTAAATGATAGTAGACCCCTTTAAGGAAGGACTAGGAGGATCATTATTGTGTATACCTTCTGAGGTGTTGCAGGATCATTCCTTCAGCCAATATGCTCTAGACCCCAAAACTAGCTCAGGTCTAAAAAATGGGAAAAGGATTGTGACTTTTGTTATGAAAACTTCTCTCAGCCTTCTGATCGTCCTTACTGGATTGAATACTATACCCCCAAAATTTATGCCCACCTGGAACCTCAGAAAGTGATCTTATTTGCAAATAGGGTCTTTGTAGATGTAATCAAGTTAAGATGAGATCATACTGTACCAGTGTGAGGCCTTAATCCAATGACTGGTGTCCTTATAAGAGGAGGGAAATTTGGACTCACACACACACAGAGAACACCATGTGAAAGTGGAGACACACAGAGAGGATGCCATGTGACAACAGAGGTAGATATTGAAGTGAGACATCAACAAGACAAGGAACACCAAAGATTCCTGGAACCACCAGTAGCTAAGAGAGAAGAATGAAAGAAATTCTCCCTCAAAGCTTCCAGAAAGAATCAACCTTGACAACACCTTGATTTCAGACTTTTAGCCTCCAGAACTTTTGAGAAAATAAATTTCTGTTGTTTTAATGCACCCAGTTTGTGGTTTTATTACAGCAGCCCTAAGAAATTAATACACCATCCATCCTTGATTTATTTTGATGGTACAGATTTAGTACTCTTGTCACTGCTCATCTATTTTGTCCCTAGAAATGCTGTGTTCTATTAACCATCCAGAACTCTACAGATTAGCAACCCCTCTCCCTTTCGTACTTGCTATTCATTATAATGATTGTGTCCACCTGGCTCCTAGAGGTTAATCACTGCCACCTGGGCTCTATTGTTTTGTGGTCTAAGATTCTGCTACCAAGGTGCCTGGTTCTGTGGCAGCGTCTCCTACCATCAACACTGGCCTCCAGAGGAGAGCCATCACCAGACTTCTTGGTGATGCTTACACCCCTCCCACCAGTGAATTCTGCATGGTCTTGCTAAATACTGCATCCTCTGAGCCTTAACGTAATCATAGGGTGTTTTCTAACCTTTCACAGTATATCCACTCCAGCATCCTGACTCCTCTGAGCCCTTCAACCCCTTTTTCCATCCTCTGTCATGGCAATTCTGATACCACATCTCACTTAGTGTAGGCCATTGCTACTTCTATGCTTAGGAGCCATCCTAGAAGTGAGTTTGCACCATCTCCTGGAGTTCTTGCCAAGGTAGCAAATCAGTATCAGTAACACTCCCTTTTCCAACCTTATGTTCTTCGATCAGGCATTGGGGTTGAAGCAGAACTCCCTGCCTCTGGATCACCACCAGAGTGTTGGGTGCCATCTTAGCTCCCTGAGTCCTCTCTCTAACCCCTTTGATAATTCCCTGTGTTAAAACCCGCTTCTCCTGGGTTAGCCAGAGTACTTTCTCTTATCTGCTCTCATAATTTTTTTGTTTTGTTTGGGATTTTTTGGTTTATTTTCTTTTTTACTTTATTTTTTGATTGATACATCTTTAACAATTATATTAGAAAAGGAAGAGAAAGGAGAGACAGTAGTTGGAAAAGGGCAATGTCAAGGAAGGGCAGAGAGTAAGGGTGTATTCACAATATTTAAATAGCATGGCAAGGGCCCTCACCCCACCATCAGAACAGGGATGGGTAACCCCTTAGATGCCACGCCACAGGGAGATCCATGTGTCTCCAGAGGAGGTCAGGGACACTCAGGGAACGTGGGGGGGGGTGTTTTACCAATGCGTACTAAGTTCTTTCCTATTTAACTACTGGTGTTAATGTACTAGAAAGTCCTGGACAGAAAAACACCTGAGAACAAATATAGACTGAGAGGGGAAAAAAAACTCACGTGCGGGGACTTGTTGAAAATGAAACTTCCCAAACTCCTCCCCAAAGATTCTGATCTAATAGGTCTGGGGTTAGGACCGAGGAATCACTTTTCACAAGCGCTTCAGGAGGTTCTGATAGAACAGATCCACAGAACATATTCTGAGAAAGACTAGTCAGCAGACAGAGAAAAAGAGGAAAGAGAACACTGCAGATGGAGCAGAAGCAGGGTGCCAAGACCAGAGTGGAGTCAGTGTGGCTCTGTGACTTACCTTCCAGGAGGACCCTGCAGACCAAGGATAGAAGCCAAGCATGTCCCCAGTCATGTGAGTCCAGGCTTGAGGATTTTCTGGAGCAGTCGCCTGAAAGGAGGCAAGTAATCAGGGGTTATAGAGAGAGAAAAGTTCAAGGTTCAATCAGCTGGAGCATCTAGACTAGGTAGGAAGGAGGAAGAAAAGCCAGAGGGAGTCAAAAGATTGGGAGGAAATTGAGGATTTCAGCAACCAGAGTGCAGATGTGGGAGAAGTAGGGGTGAGGCAGAGAAGGGAGGAGGCTGTGGTCAGCCTTGTAACATGGAGCAGTTCTGGGTTATGATGGTCCTCAGAGTATGTTGTCCAGGAATTGGGTAGCTGAACTGGAACAGAGACAGAGGAATGTGGAGATGACAATATGCAGGAAATGCAATGCTAGTGTGATGGGCTGAAAAATGGCCCCCCAAATTTAACTACATCCTATTCCCTGGAACCTGTGAATGTCACCTTATATGGCAAAAGGGGGCAATAGGGTCTTGAAGGTGTGATTAAGGATCTTGAGATGAAGAGATTATCCTAGATTATATGAGTGAGTCCTAAATGCCAACACATATGTCCTTGTCAGAGGAGGCAAAGAGATTTTACACACTCAGAAGAGGAGAAGGCAATATGACCACAAAGGCAGAGATTGGGACCATGTGGCCACAAGCCTAGGGATGCTGGCAGCCACTGGCAGCTGGAAGAGGAAAGAAACCCTAAAACCTTCAGGGGAAGTGTGGCCCCGCCGACACCCCTGCCACCTTGATTTCAGCCCAGTGATGCTGATTTCAGGCCTCTGGCCTCCAGGACTGTGAAATAATAAATTTCTGTTATCATAAACCACCAAATTTGAGATAGTATATTGCAGATGCCACATTAACTAATACAGCTAGGTTGCTGAGTATGTCATATGGCCATTGAAACATCCTAGACACACCATGGGTTGAGCCAGGAGTCTGATGATTATGAGGGAGTAAGTAGAAAGCTCAGTAATGACATGAAGGAGAGGACATAGTAGGTAGAATGAACCTCAAAAGAGGAGGAGCTTTTACAAGATGGCGGAAGGGTAATTGTCTAGAAATAGCATGAGAGAGCAAGATGAACACCACCCTCCCTGGCTTCAGGGATGCCAAGAAAGAGTACTCTCCCCTGAAGGCAGCTATAGGGAAAGAGGGACCTAGAAACTTAACAAATAGACTCTAGAGTTGACTTTTTTTAAGGTGTTAGGGATGTGGAGATAGGAGGATAATTTTTCTGCTGTTCTTCATTTCTAATTCTTTAGAATACCAAATGTATTAAATATAAAAAATTTCAACCTAGGATTTAAGATATAGAATACTGTAAGCCACATGTAACTGGGACTATCATACATCTTCCCACATTGCAAACAGTGGTAAATCCAGGTTTGGGGGACCTGAGCTTTTTACAATTTCAGGGGCCTTCTTTAATAAAGTCAAAGTGTATAATCCAACATCACAAACATCATAAAATCCAGAAAAATACATATATATTTATAATTGACTTTATGATATACCTCTATCTTTCCTGTATTTCTGTCCACATATTCTGAAAAGTTACAAAATATTAATCTTAAGACATACATAAGAAAATTAAAATATATTTTTTAAATTGTCACTTATTATATTGAGGTATAATCACAATGTAAATCAAATTCCTTTTATATCACATATGTTAAATATATGTAGTTTTGTTTCTTGATTTTTTTTCTGGCTGTTTGCTAAAACAGTACCAACTTTGTGTGCCTTTTCATCTGGAACCACCAGATTTTAGTAGAGAAATGTACACTAGTACGTTAAAGGGACAATGCAACATTCTGGGGTGGGTAAAGCATGCAACCTCACCTACAGATGTCCAGAAACGTAGTAGTACTGCTACAGATGCTGCCTTACCACATGGTAATTCTCATAAATTTGAATTCCCATCAAAAGAGAAAATGTATGGTACAGTTATAATTGTATGCAGCATTATCGAGAATAATGCCGACAGGGAGAACTTCCATTCTGTTTAGGCTTTAATGAAAAGCAAACCCTCCCTTCAAAAGTTTGCACATCTAGCTTTTTATTTTTTTTAAGATTTTATTTATTTGTTTGAGAGACAGAGACAGAGAGAGTAAGCATGAGCAGGGGGAGGGGCAGAGGAAGAAGCAGACTCCCTGCTGAGCAGGGAGCCCGACACGGGGGCTCAATCTCAGGACCCCGGGATCATGACCTGAGCCGAAGACAGGAGCTTAACCTACTGGGCCACCCACGCACCCCTCACATCTAACTTTATAAAAGACATCTCTAATCATGCTCCTTCTCCACCACCCAGCAGCTATTTGTGTCAGACACTGCAGGGCACATCCATATCGTGATGCTACTTCTATCCCTGAAATTAATATTTCACAAAGCTGGATGTGTCAGCCCAGTGGGCAGCAGAAGTATTCCTAGAAGTCATTCTTTCACCAGATGGCTAAAAATAACTATACACAGGAGCAACTGCAAACCACATAACTCTATCCCTCTAAACCCAAAATAAATGCATCCCCAATTCAACTTCCCCTTGCCAGAACCCAAAAATCCCTACAGCCATTTCAACACCACCCAATTCAAGAGGAGGTGCAATAGGAAGTCAGAGTGGAAACGGACCATGTTATTTTATTTTTTTTATTTTATTTTTTTTATTTTTTTGCAAATTTTTTCAAAATCACAACCATGAAACCACATTGCTAGGTTTTACTTGGCTTCAGAGTAAATCTGCCTCTGGTTGTAGGACTCTTAACATGTTCAAAGAAGCCACCTTCTTGCCAGTAAAGAGCATTTGCAGAAACCTACAGTCATTCAGATTTGAGGTCTGATCTACTGTAACTGAAGTATTTCTGGTTAGTCACATCCCATGCCCACAAACTTCACAGGACATCCAGCTTTTTTGGCTGTCCTGAAATCTGGCAGGGTTTGAGATCACTGATATAAATTGATTCTTAAATGGAACCTAGAAATGTTTGTGATTGTGAAAGCCTTGTTAGTGGTAATGTGATCAGATGTGCATTGTTCCTTCCAAGCTCATTTTGCATCTTTATTTGAAGTCAATAAGCCATGAAAACAGGAAATGGATACTGACCAGAATGCGCATCAGCTCTTTCTTTGCATCAGGTTCCTAAAAGAGTCAACATTTGTCAGTAGAAATGAAATGCATTGTATGAGAATGCAACATGTGTAGGCCAGGTAGAGTGCAGACAGTTGGCAGGAACAGATAATAACGACTTCAAAAATCATCAACTTTTGTCAATTTTGTTTCATCATCTGTCAAATGAGAAAGCCAACAAGTCCTCATGAAGTGGCTGTCCACAGCTGGGAGAGCAGAACCCAGAACTTCTGCTTCATAAGCACGTAGATGAGTTAAAGTAGCATCCACATCATGTAAGATTAAAAGACATGTTTCCAGTTATAAACCCAAGCCTTCTTCTTCAAAGAAAACTAAAACACTCAGGTTCTAAATGAGAAAAATGGCAGGAGAGCTTGGTATAGCAACATATTCCCTTCCTCACAGCAAGCTCACCAGCCTCAATGCTTACCACTATTACCCGGGGGGGGCTAGGAAGTGGCAATCGCCATTATCCCCTCCACCCCCTTTCTAATGGTGGTTTGTCCAGACCCATGGACCAACCAGAGTCTGCATGAGGAGATTGCCCAGGGTGTGAACACCCCCTAAATCCTCGTGCCTGCTCAGAGTCCTGCTCAGCTGCTTTCAGATAACCCCCATAAAATGGTACTCATATTCCCACTCTTCAGGTAAGAAACCCTGTCAGCCTAGGAGAATTTGGTGCAGTAATTAACCTCCCAGAGGCTAAAAGATTATGACACTAAATCTATGTTCAGGTTATAGAGCTACAATCATGTGGAAAAGTTCAGTGTCCTTATCTTAACACTTACTCTAAGAGCTATCCTGATACATTGAAAGATTTAATTAATTTTGATCTTTTTATTAGCTAAGGGGAAAGATGAAGACAAAACAGGGATATGATAGAAAGAGGAAAAAGTTCCAATTTGACATTACCCAAATTATCCAAATCCTATGAGAACATTGGAAAGATTACTTCTCTCAAGATGAGAGCCATTTAAAGTGTTGTTATAAATTGTTCAAATTTAACAAGATAGATCTGTTTTGGGACTGTCAGGAAAGATGTATTAATACATATTCTTGGTAATGAGAGGTAGCCTTATATGTAGGAGGAATGGTGGCCATATTTGACATGTGATTTCAGGAAAGAGAATCTGCATTTATTGGGCACTATATATATTTTATCTCACTCCTCCTAATACTTCACAAGGAAGCTGAAATTCTCACTATTTTTTTATTATGTTATGTTAATCACCATACATTACATCATTAGTTTTTGATGTAGTGTTCCATGATTCATTGTTTGCATATAACACCCAGTGCTCCATGCAGAATGTGCCCTCTTTAATACCCATCACCAGGCTAACCCATCCTCCCACCCCCCTCCCCTCTAGAACCCTCAGTTTGTTTTTCAGAGTCCATTGTCTCTCATGGTTCATCTCCCCCTGAAATTCTCACTATTTTATACACAAGAAAACTGAGGCCCAGAGAATTTAAGCAACTTGCCCAAGGTCACAAACCTACTCAGTTACTAAGCCAGGATTCAAACGCAGGTCCATCTGTCTACACCGTGTTACTTTCCTGAGCTCCTAGCAGCTCCCATAAATCCAATTCAACCTCAAGTACCAGCTTCCATCTGCTGGGTCCAGTCCTTGAACTTCCTCATCATGAATACATCCTTTACTACAGATAAAGAACTAAGATTTTAAGTTTGAGAAAAATACTGTCTCCATGTGTTAATTTACATGAAGATACAAATGTATAAGTTTACAAGTGTTTCTGTGAAGGAAGTTTGGGTAAGAATAAGGATCTTATAGTAAAGATTGTTCATGTCTACTCAGCACTCCCCAGAAGACTTCCCATCCCAGTGATGATTTGGTCTAGGCTGAGTCAAACAAGATCCCATTCCCCTGTCACAGCAATTGGTCCATGGGCTGGCACAATCTCAAACAGACTGTGAAGCCACACACTGAGCATGGCACCCTAGGTCCCTAATAACTGTGTGGACCAAAGCCATCCATTCTTCCTACTCCCATTCCTTCCCCTACCACAAGCCACCCCAGCATCCTGGAATACCCGGTCTACACTGTTGTGTGAGCAAGAACAAATTTTTATTTTGTTAGAGGCATTACATTTTGGGGTCTATTGATTACAGAAGTTTAGCCTGCACTAAATAATAACAACCATCTATAAATGTTAGTTTTATTCTTGCCCCATTCCTGGATTCTCCCATTTAGAATACTTCAAGGTTTCCAGCAATTTTCTTTAAAGCATTAGAGCTCCTTTAAGGCATTAGAAATCTACAAATACAATAGATATATAAAGATAACCACTTTTTAAAAAAAAATTCTGGTATAGTTAACATACAATGTTAAATTAGTTTCAGGTGTACAATACAGTGATTCAACAATTCTATATATTATTCAGTGCTCATTCAGATAAGTGTACTCTTGATCCCCATCACCTATTTCACCCATCCTCCCACCCACCTCCCCTCAGGTAACCATCTGTTTGTTCTCTATAGTTAAAAGTCTGTTTCTTGGTTTGTCTCCTTTTTTCCCTTTGTTCATTTGTTTCATTTCTTAAATTCCATGTATGAGTGAAATCATGTAGTATTTATTTGTCTTTCTCTGACAGACTTATCTCTCTTAGTATTATACTCTCTAGGTCCATCCATGTTGTTGCAAATGACCAGACTTCATTCTTTTTCATGACTGAATAATATTCTTGTGTGTGTGTGTATGTGTGTGCATACACACACACACCACATCTTCCTTATCCATACTTTATCCATTCTTCTTTATCTTCTTTATCCATTCATCAATCAATGGACACTTGGGCTGCTTCCATAATCTGACTATTATAAATAATGCTGCAATAAACATAGGGGTACATATATCTTTTCAAATTAGTGTTTTCGTATTTTTCAAGTAAATGCCCAGTAGTGGGATTACTGGATCATATGGTGATTCTGTTCTTAATTTTTGAGGAACTTCCATGTTTTCCAGAGTGGCTGTACCAGTTTGCATTCCTATCAACAGAGCATGAGGGTTTCCCTTTCTCCCTATCCTTGCCAACATTGTTGTTTCTTGTGTTTTTATTTTAGCCATTCTGACAGGTGTGAGGTGAGATCTCATTGTGGTTGACTTGAATTTCCCTGATGATGAGTGATGTTGAATATCTTTTCATGTGTCTGTTGGCCATCTGTATGTCTTCTTTGATGAAATGTCTGTTCATGTCTTCTGCCCATTTTTAATTGGATTATTTGTGTTTTTTTGGTATTGAGTTGTATAAGTTCTTTATATATTTTGGATACTAAGCCTTTATTAGATATGTCATTTGAAAATCTCTTCTCCCATTCAATAGATTGTCTTTTAGGGTTTTTTTTAAGATTTTATTTATTCATTTGAGACAGAGAGTGACAGAGAGAGAGAGAGAGCACAAGCAGGGGGAGAGGCAAATGGAGAGGGAAAAGCAGACTCCTCACAGAGCTGGGAGGCTGACATGGGGCTCGATCCCGACACTTGGAGATCATGACCTGAGCTGAAGGCAGATGCTTAACCATCTGAGCCACCCAGGCACCCTGTCTTTTAGTTCTGTTCATAGTTTCCTTCACTATGCAGAAGCTTTTTATTTTGATGTAGCCACAGTAGTTTATTTTTGCTTTTGTTTCCCTTACCTCAGGAGACATATCTAGAAAAATGTTGTTACAGCCAATGTCAGAGAAATTATTGCCTGTGCTCCCTTCTAGGATTTGTATGGTTTCAGGTCTCACATTAAGGTCCTTAATCCATTTTGAGTTTATTTTTGTGTATGGTATAAGAAAGTGGCTCAGTTTCATTCTTCTGCATGTAGCTGTCCAGTTTTCCCAACATAATTTGTTAAAGAGATTGTCTTTTTCCCATTGCATATTCTTGTAAAAGTGACCACTTATATAATTAATAATATGAATAATAAAATTATATTAGAAATATAAATAATAAAAATAATCAATCCTCTTCTTCCTTCTACCTAATTCCTTACTGGGCATCTGGGGTAAAGTTAGATCTACTCAAGGGAGACCTAACTGGAAAAAAAATTAGTATCTTTCATTTGATAGCAACCCAACACCTGAGAATAAAGAGGGAAAATTCCTTTTCTACCAATAAACCCATAGACAGCAACTCTCCTTCCATTTTTCTCTCTCCAATGGAGAAACTTACCAGATTCTCCATTTTTAGTTGAAAAACTGGGGCATAATTTGGATTCCTGGTTTATAAGCAATGAGTTTGGAAAACTCTAATTTGACTTGTTTTTAATCTTTTTGTCATGTCCTCCATTAGCTGTACACTTTCCTATGGTAAATGATCCAGGATAAGTAAATCCAATTACATCAACTAACACCTAACAGCATAAATTCTAGAAGAAACTTTGTGCATGTCAGTAGCTTGAAACTTGGGATGCATTGGTTCCCAGGGTTAATCTCAAAACCCCATTTGACCCACAATGGCATGATTTTCCAAATGTGGTTCCTGAATCAGAAGCATCAGCATTACCTGGGGCTTATTAGAAATGCAAATTCTCAGGCTCCACCCCAAACCTATTAAATTAGGAACTCTGGAGTCTGGCCTAAACCAAAATGCTAATGCATTTTCATAGTGTACCAAAATACCAAACCTTTGCAATCAAAAGTAGGTTACAGCAGGGGTGCCTGGGTAGCTCAGTCAGTTAAGCGTCTGACTGTTGATTTTGGCTCAGGTGATGATCTCAGGGTCGTGAGATCAAGCTCTACATTGGGCTCCATGCTGGACATGGAGCCTGCTTAAGATTTTCTCTCTCCCTCTCCCCCTTCTCCTGCTCGTGCACACACTCTCATTCTCTTTCTCTCTCTCTCTCAAAAAGAAAAAAGTAGATTAGAGTAAGTACACCTAGCACCCAGATTTTGGTTTCTAATAACATTCTCCAAAAAAAAAAAAAAAAAGGAAGAGAAAGAGAAATGGCTGATACTAGAACTGAGACAGAAATATACAAGATGAGCCTGGAGTACCAGAAAGTAAGGAAAAGCAGTAGGAAAAACCCCACAATGATGTGTATGCCAAAGGGACAGAGTAGCCAACTGAAAGAGCTCCCAATGGCCAAAGCTGGAACAGTTTGAGGTACAATATAAAGAAATATTGGATTATAACACAAAGTATAAAATAAATATCCATGAATCCATCCTGGCATAAATAAATAATTGAATAATTGATTAAATAACTAAATAGGAGATAATAAACAAATCTCCTGTGTGGAAGAATTCCAAATAATTTATACAGATACTAAAACCTCCAAGAAGTGAAGCATATCTGCTTATTCCTTAGGCATAGACTACACATAGTGACTTCCTCCCAAAGAGAACACTATGGCAAGAGAGGAAAAAAGTAACTTTATCAGAAACCTGATAAACACTACAGTAGCCAGGTCATCAATGTCAACATGAACATTGACATGATGTGATGAATATGATATCTTACCCCTGTGATCTCCCTCCCCAAAACACATAACCTCAGTCTTATCATGAGAAAAACATCAGACAAATCCCAACTCTGGGTCATTCTACAAAAACCCGATCAGTACTCTTCAGAACTTTTGAGGTCATCAAAACCAGGGAAAGTCTGAGAAACTGTCACAACCAAGAAGAGCCTGAGACAAGGTAACTAAATGTAATGTGGTATCTTGGATGGGATCCTGGAACATAAAAAGGACATTAAGTAAAAAATTAAGGAAATCTGAAAAAACTATAGACTTTAGTTAATAACAATGTGTTCATACTGTTTTATTAATTGTAACAAATGTATCATATGAATATAAGATGGAGAAACTAAGTGTGAGATATATAGGAATTCTGTGTACTATCTTCTAATAAATTTTCTAATAAATTTTTCTGTAAAACTTCTGAAAAATGAGGTTTATTTAAAAAAAATGTCAAGTAGTGGGGAACCTGGGTGGCTCAGTCATTAAACATCTGCCTTCAGCTCAGGTCATGATCCCGGGGTCCTAGGATCAAGCCCCACATCGGGCTCTCTGCTCAGCGGGGAGCCGGCTTCTCCCTCTCCCACTCCCCCTGCTTGTATTCCCTCTCTCGCTGTCTCTCTCTCTGTCAAATAAATTTTTAAAATCTTTTAAAAAAAGTCAAGTAGATTAGAGTGCCTATGATGTTAGTGTTTAAAGACAAGCATACATCCTTTCAGGGAAAGAAATCAGAGGATAAATGAAGATATGTGATTCTGAAATGATTTCAAAGCATTTCTGGGCCTGAAGATTGGTTTCACTGTACATTAGCTGGAGTATAGACTCAGCTGCTACAACATAAACCCACAATTACAGTGCCTAAAGCTAGAGAAACATTAATTTCTCGTGTAACATGTAACAGTGTAGGGTTAGCTGTCCAGTAAGGATATGACGTCTCCATGGGGACAAGGCACAGGCTCCTTCCCTATTGTTGCTCTGCCATCTCAAGGACCCCATAGTCCAAGGTGTTTCATCCATAGTTCAAGATATGTCATCACTATCACCACAGTATCCAACCAGCAGGAAGGGGAAAGAGGTCAGGGAGGACCTACCCCTCCCTGCTTATAGTGTAACCTCAAAGGTGCACACATCCCTTTTGCTCACTTTCATTTACCAGAACTTATCCACATGACCTGGCTTTGTAGCTGGCTACAGGGGAGGTTAGGAAATAGGGTCTTTATCCTGGGAAATCACACACCCAGCTAAAAATTAGAGCTCCTATTGCTATAGAAGAACTAATTGCTATTGGAGGCCAATTATCAGTCTCTACCACACTGATTGCTTAATACATTAAATATTACCTACACTCTTGTGACTACCTAACATAAAACAAAATGTGATTTAGCATGCTGGGGTAATTTTTAGATGGGATCACAAAGGCTCACTGTTTGCACCAATAAGGTTTTTACCTTTCTCACTTTCTCAACTCTGAATTCAAAATGTTCCTCCTATTTTATCTTGAATTCTTCTTTCCCTTGGTAGCATGGTTTTTCCAATACGTCTCTTATTTTATTCTCTTTTCTTTTGTTTCCATATTTTCTGTATATCTTGTATTGTGATCATGCTAAGTGGATTGAGTTCTCACCCAGAGACTAAGGGCCCAGCCTTGCGATGACCTCCCTGTTCCCTGAGGGAGCCCAGACTCGAATTCTAGGGTTGTGATTCCCCACCTATACTGCCCTCTTCTAGACTAAAAGCTTCAGCACAAGAGACTGGAGACAAGATAGCCCTCCATCTAGCCAACTGATCTGATCCATATGATGGGGTCATGAATGATTTTGACCCAGGTTCAGAGTCCAAATCCCCCAGCCCCTCAGTTGCATGCCACTGGAATCCAGGGTGGAGTGTGTGGTGTCAAGTCTAGGAAATTTCTGATCCCAAAATGGGTACCACTGTGGGTGGAAGGGAGGAGTCACCCTCCACCCTAACCCTCCCAAAGGCCTACAAGGAAGAGGACTGGGTGAGGGCCATGGGTCTGGAGGGAAGAGAGGGGAACCCATGGTTAACAAGCCAGTCATCCCATCCACTAGCTTAACAGATGACAACTTCAAATGACTAGGAAGAAAGATGTCATTGGAAACAAAATCAAAGAAGATTATTACCTACAGAGGCCATTTACATATAAGAGGTGTGTAAAATACAAACATTATACTCAGAAGATAAATTACAGCATTGACTAGTTGCTTAACAAAATGGCCAACTTTTTCATTTTCTTAAAAAAAAACATTGCCCAGTGTGTACTTTTCAAATGTTTGGATTTGCCAAAGGCTATTTGCACACTAGCTTTCAGAGGTACATTAACTTCACAAGGCAAGGTATCTCCAACAAACCTAGAGTTGAAATGAATGGTGAAAATACAGGGCTGGAAATGCAGGGTCTCTGGAAATAAGGGTAAGGGCTGCTCAATGTCAAGATATTACTATATTATTCTTTCTAGGAGAAGAAGGGACATGCTTTTTGAAAAGAAAAAAATGTCAGCTCATATCAGGATGGGAAGCAAATTTCAGATTCCAGTCTTTGCAAACAGACTGCCATAGCTTTAAAATCAGCCTGAAAATGTTAAATCTAATGAAAGATCAAAGTTCTTTATTATCAGTTTCTGTTCCTTATGGGGATGACACTATGTCTCCCTGCCTAGAAGTTGGAACATATGTGGTTCACCAGTTATTTTCATTTTTCCAGATCTCATTTTCTCACCCTTTTTAATCCTCCAAACCCTTCATACTTCTTCAATCAGAATTTCAATGATAATTTCACTAATTCACTTTTAATTTTGCCCAATGGTCTTTGACACATGACATAGCAAATCAGTATCCAGATGAAAGGAAATGTCCTTACTTGTATTCCAGAAGCCATACTCTGGCCCCTGGCCTCCAGAAACTCACACTAATGGTGGAGAAAGTGAATGTGCTGGGGGGGAAAAAAAAGATAACACAGGAAGAACATCCATCACAGCATGATTTATAATAATCAAGATTGCAAACAACCTCTCTATAGAAAATAACTTAAGAAATATGAAAATAATTATTAATAAGTCGTGGCATTGCCATATGGTAAAGCATCAAATAGACCTTTAGATTAAGGTTCATGAAGAGTTTTAATAAGCTAAGAAAATGCTTATGTTTTAATATTAAGTAAAAAATGAGGACAAAATTGTATTTGCAACATGGTCACAATTATGTCAAAGAAAAAGTAGGGAAAAACAGTAAATTTGATTGTGTTTGGGTGGTGAAGTTATGGGTGACTTTCTTTTTATTTTTCTAACAATAATTATTATTTTTAGAATAGTGACATCTAATGAGGCACTATTTGGGGTGTTTTGTATATTGAACTTATTTAATCTCTCAGAAACCCTATGAAATAGGTATATTTTTATGCCCCATCTGTAAAAAAGAGACAAACAGGGAGTTGAAGTACATTTCCCATTATCACACAGCTTTGAAGTAGTGGAATAGTAGAGTGAAATAATATTTGAATTTGCCTGCAGGGCTATATTTTCTCCTTATAATAAGTCTGTATTGCTTTCTATTGAAAGCCTTAAAATAACTTAAAAAAAATAAATAAACAGTCACATACAACTTGCTATAGAAATTCAAAGGAAGAAGGCCCTCCAGCCTGGGAATCAGGGAAGTCTTAGAGAGGCTGAATGGGATTTAAATATGCACTACTTGGGGTACCTGGGTGGCTCAGTTGGTTAAGGGTCCGACTCTTTTTTTTTAAGATTTTATTTTTTTGACAGGGAGAGACACAGGGAGAGAGGGAACACAAGCAGGGGGAGCAGGAGAGAGAGAAGCAGGCTTCCCGCCGAGCAGGGAGCCCGATGCGGGGCTCGATCCCACCAAGGTGGTGACAGTGTTAACCCCAGCTTGAAGGACAGGTGGCCTCTTAGTGGGGACATCCCCTTTGCCCGCAGCTTTCTTCTTGGCCCCGGGCCAACAATCTCTGCTTCTTCTCCTGCTTTGTCTCTGGTGTGTACTTGTGGGCCAGCTTAAGCGGTTGAGTAGCTGTCTGGCGGTCCAACGCCTGGGTGAACTGATTAATTGCGGGAGGCACTTTTAGACGTTTATAGAGAATAGCCCTTTGCTGTTGCAGCCGGATGTAGGGGGGCCATTTGACAAAGCGGGTGAGGTCCCTTTTGGGCTGGATGTCCTGTCTGATGCCAAAATTCTTGGGCCTCTTCTCAAACAGGGGATTGACCACCTTCTTGGCCTCCTGCTTCTTCACGACAGCAGAGGCCAGGGCCACCTTCTTCCCCTTCACTTTCTTCCCTTTCGGCATCTTGGGTTGCTGAAGCCCTTCTGCACTATTCTTAACAGGAAACTCACCTCTTTCCCTAAAGAGCCCATTTCCCTGTCAGAAAACTGTAATGAGTAGGAAATTTTTCTTTATAGTTTTGACTTAAGTTTAACTTTCTATAACTTTTCCCCATTGGTCTAGTTTGCCCCCAGAAAGTATTCAAAGTAACACTAAAAGCACCTCAGTTCCAAGGTGCTCTGTTACTGGACTCGTCCTGATTTTTTCTTCTCCAAGATAAAAATCTTCAGTTCATTCAGCAATTTTCCATGTGACTTGGTGCTCAGACTTTTCCCATCTTACCCACTCTTTTCAGAAATCACTGCAGTTGGTGAATGGTCCTGTTAAAATAATTGCCCAGAACTGAACAAGACTCTCCAGTGACAGAATAGGGAAATGATTATCTACTGTGACCTGGGCCCCATATATTAATGTAAGCCAGGCTAGGAACCTCTTCACACTTTGCCCCATATGAGATGTCATCAACCAAATTCCCTGGACTTTTTTCATATAAATCTGTGTGAAAATAGGTACTCCGAAGTCTGTACTAATACAATTAATTTTTTCTAACCTAAATATAGATATTAATATGCTGGTCAACAAACTAGAATATGGGCCTGGTATTTGGGTAAAAAAAAAATCCAATAATGGAATTTTATAGTTTGACTTTTCAGAATAGAATCAACACTAAATCATTTGGCTTGGATTTTGAGGAAAAGACAGGGAGGCTGGGTCATGATGTTGCAGATACGGAGATTGTATGTTGGGGTGGGTGAAGTATATTCTGGAGCTATATGGGAAGGTTCAGGCAAATCTGCCTTTCCCTAGTAGGACAGAGGAAAGACATACACTTCAATCAAGAGCCTCCTGAGCCCACGGAGAGCACTAGACTATCTCACATTTGGTGAGGGGCAACATCTGTCCCAATGTTACGTGCAAGTCATGGACACATGCTCATCCATGATGACGGTGCCACCGATTCAAGCCAAAAGTAGGGGAAAGATTAGAACAATGTAATGACTTTTCATAAAGTTAGATGTATTCAATTTAAAGGATTATTCTTCATTCTGAGCTTCTGTCCTTCTGACATGTTTGGTATTAAGTGTTCTTTTTGTGAAATAAATGGTTGAAACTTTTTTTACAAATGTAATTATTTAGCAAATGAAAAGGAAGATAGAGCAGAGAAACAAAAGAAATTGCAATCTTCCTGACATCGATGACTAGCTTCTAAGATCAGCTCTTGTCTGAACACCACCCCGTAACCATGCATAATCATTTTGTAAGCCAATAACTTCCCTTATTGTTTAAACCAATCCAAGTTGTATAGTTGCTATAACCTGGTACAAGACACAGGGAAAGGGACTTCCATTATTGGTTAAATTAATGAATGGTCTCAGCCAAGTTCTCCATGTGGCCTTTGAACACAGGCACAGTTTCCTGGCTTGTTTGGTTGGCAAAGTTGTGCACTAGTTACTTCCTTCTGTTTCCTTTTCTATGCCATCTTCCACCACTGGAGTTCCTGCAGAATTTCCTTGAAATGTAACACACATCAGGTCTCTTATTACTTGAATAGTTTAGACAAGGTTGAAGTTCTAAGCACTGATCCAGAGTCCTTTCTCTTTTACCTTACTTGCCATCAATAGGATTCTCTTCTAACCACAGGCTTGGAGGCCATGGGTCTGTCACACAAGGTAGCAGAGACTGGCTGAACATAGCTATCAGGTTCTTCTCCTTTCTGGGCACACAGAGAAACTGTATTTCCATGTTCTCCTTTAGTTAGGAGTAGGTGTATAGTCAAGGTCTCCAAGAATATGGCTATAAGTGTAAGGCCTTCAACAAGTAGGTGTGTGTCCTCCACCCTCTTGGTCTCCTTCCACTGGCTGGATGCAGAAGACAGTGAGGCCCCAGGGGATAACCGAGCCACAAGATGGAAATAGGCTGGGTCCTTGAATCAGATCATGGAAGAGAGCCACCTACCAACCTGAACCATGTGCCTTGGTTTGTTGTCTGGGTGAGAAATAAACTGTTAGATCTGAGCCATTATATGTTTGGGTTCTCACAGTTATGGCAGTCAACAACATCCTAACTAATAAATCTGATGTGCTCACTATCCTTCTCTCCCCACAGGCTTAGTTTAAGCTGTTCTCTCTCGGTTCTGTGTTTCCTTGGAGAAGCAGCCTCTTTTATGCCCTGAGCCTCCTGTTTTTCCCCTCTTCTCTTCAGTTGTGGGCTAACACTTTCAAAGCAGCCCCCTCAATTCGATCAGCACACCCCGCATAGGAACTTGCCCAGAGGAAGTCCCCAACTAATGTGTCCTCTCCCTGCTCTGTGGGGCAGAGTTGAACCTCAGAGATCAGCCAGCAGACTTGCTGAGGCTCTCTCTTTACTTCTGGGTGTTCTTTCTCAAAAGCAAATGACGTTAAAGATCAGACAGGGCGGAAGAATTAAAAGCACCAGAGCAGTGGATTACAAAAGCCCATTCACGGTCCTGGACTGAGCTTTCTGCATCAGCATTGCCTGGGAAAAATTTTGTGAGACAGAGATGCATGGGCCTCACACTCAGAAGTTTTGATTTGATGTTTCTAAAATGGTTGACTAGGGTCTGTACTTTTTAATGTATCTTTGAGACCCTGATGCATATCAGGGTGAGCAGCAGGGCTAGGAACGCGAATAGCAAAGCATCCCATGATGGTCAGTAAGAGCACAGTGGGGAAGAGCTTGCGATTTGAAGTCACACTTAAGTTTGAATCCAGGCTCTACCACTAACAAGTTACATGATTGGTAAACTTCCTTAACATCTCTGAACAGCCCTGAATTATTAAGTGGGTTTTATAATGCCTCAAAACTTACATGAAATAATGACTATAAAGTCCCTGGCATAAAGAGCAAAATAAATAGTAGGTATATAGGGGTGTGTGGCTGTGCGTGTGAGAGAGAGACACAAGTCTGTCCATAGAGAAATGACAGGTGTGACAGCTTCCATACCCAGGAAGAAGAGGATCTGGAAGAACACGGCTTGTTTGGCATCTTCTCCCTCTCAGGGATCTCCTGACAGTGAACTATTTGGGGGGCTGGTTTGGTCTGCTCCCACTACTAGAAACAGCCAGCAGAGAGAGCTATTTTGCACCTGTCTGAGATTTTGAATCTACCCAGAGTTTGGGTTTTCCCCTCCCTCCTTCCTTAAAGGAAAAGAAAGTGGAGCCAGCCCCCACCACCCCCTCCCGGTTCTGTTCCCTGATCCCATAAAGCTTCCTCGTGCAGACCAGGCATAGGGCAGTCTCAGCATCCCCTGAGTACAAAGTAGGCCCTATTAAGGGCAGTTGGCCTCCTACCCTCTGCTCTTCCCAGGGCGGGGCCCTCCGGCTTCCCTGCTTCTGGAAAAAGCTCTTCCCATCACCCGGGACCTCAGACCCTTCTCCCTTCCGCCCATCCGTTCCCATGCTCATTCCCATGCTCGGCGCCAGGCCCTGCTTGACTGCAGGATCATCCTGGGCGCTCCACTTAACATGTGAGCCTCCATCTCCTAACGCGCACAGCATCAGTTAATTCACAGGCTTCTCAGGAGGAATGACGAGATGATCCACGGGAAAGTGCTCACGATCGGCAAGCGCCACACGAGCGTCCCGCATTAATGTTAACATCTAGCAGGAAGCCTCAAGTCCCCGGGCTGGCATCACACAAGTCCCCTCCTTCTCTGCCAGCCTTGGCCCCTGTTCCTCCCCCCGGCAGAGGGTGAAGAAAGCTGAAGCATTCTTCTGCTCAATTTAATTCACATCCCGAGTCCCGGATGCTTATGAACACACCCGGAAGCCCAGCCGTCTGCTGAGTCTCCTCCACGCCACAGGGAACTGGGGCAGCCGGGTTTTGCAACGAGAAGATTCACACTTAGAGAAACGGGACCGTCGGGTTAGGAAAGTGATCCTAGAAGACCCTACTAGGAGTTTCCCAGAGGGCTTTGAGCTTAAAGAGAAAATGTCACCTTGGTTCCAGGCCAGAGAAAAGAGCCATGAACCGCAGGTCAGCAGCTCTTACTTCCAGAGCTGCACAAACGTGGGGAGAAAAGAACATCAGATGCCACTACGCCTCCGTTTCCTTGCCTGGAAAATACAGATAATCACAACCTGCTCTTCCCACTACTTCACAGGGGTTTTAGGAGGGTGATACCAAATTATTACAATCACGAAAATAATGTTTAGCACTTACCATATGCCAGACCCTGTTCTCAGTGTTTTACACTCAAATCCTCAGAACAATTCCATGTAAGAGGTACTATCATCCCCATCTTCTAGATAAGGAAACTAAGTATAAGGGAACTATCGTGCTGAATATACAGAATTTGAGTGACAGCCGCATAAGGTTCTCATGCCTGCCTCCCTCACACCTGGGGTGCTCTCCCTCCCCAGCCCAGGCAGTGGAATCTGGAAGCCCCCTGAGTGCCGGGAGGCTTCCCTTCAACCCCCCACCGTGCTGGGCCAAGGGCCCTACCCCGCAGATGGCTAGGCTTGATGATTTCTGAAGGGAAGCACTTATTTGTGACACTGGGAATTCTCAGAAATTATAATGAGGGCAAATTGGTTTTGATTCATTATATGTCAGGCACTGTGTTAAGCACTGAGCAGGCATTGTTGGCTTTTTTCTTTAACAGTCTTGTGAGGTTAGTGCTATTGATGTTGCCATTTTACATTTAAGGCTTAAAAAGTATAAGACTCCAGGGGCTCCTGGGTGGCTCAGTCATTAAGCGTCTGCCTTTGGCTCAGGTCATGATCCCGGGGTCCTGGGATCGAGCCCCACATCGAGCCCCACATCGGGCTCTCTGCTCAGCGGGAAGCCTGCTTCTCCCTCTCCCACTCCCCCCTGCTTGTGTTCCCTCTCTCGCTGTCTCTCTCTCTCTATCAAATAAATAAATAAAATCTTTAAAAAAAAAAACATAAGACTCCAGAGCAGTGGTCAGCAAGCAATAGACCACGTGCCAGGCACCAGTTTTCGTAATTAAAGTTTTATTGGAACACAGTTGTGCCCATTCATGTAAGTATTGTTTATGTTTGCTTTTGCACTACAAACGGCAGAGTTGAGTAGTTACAAAAGGCACCTGGCAAGGCCTGCCAGCCTAAAGCATCACGGAATTATCATGTGGCCCTTTGAGAAAGTTTACAGATCCCTGCTTTGGAACCAAACTGCCTGCATTTCAATTCTGGCTCTGCCTCTTATCAGCTGTGCAACCTTGAACAAGTTATTTCACTTCTCTGGCCTCTGGCTTCCTCATCTATAAATTGGGGAGAGTAATAGAATCTACGGCATAGGATTGCTGCGAGGCTTGCGTTAATACGCTGATTTGTAAAGTACGGCCTCACAGACAACAGCATGTCCTCTGGGAACTAGAAATGCAAATTCTACCTCACCCCACACTTACTAAATCAGAAAATTTGGGGGCCAGGCTCCGCAATCTGTGCTTTAACAAGCTCCCAGGTGATTCTGATGCCCGCTGAAGTCTGAGAACCCCTGACGCTGTATTGAAAGCAGTTCCCCCAGTAAGTTCAAAGGTTTGCTATTATGATTTACTTCAGACTGGTATTTAATCAACCTTTATGTGTTTTGTGGGTTTGTCTTGAAAATCAGCCTTAAATTCATAAGCTCTTAGTAGGAGGAATAGCATTTGACTTTTCTTTTGTATCCACCTAGTACCAAGCACACTTTAGGTGCTTATTCAACACTATTTGATTGGTTGAACAATTTCTAAAAATGGGGTTGTTTTCTGGGATCTATGAAGCAGAAGTGGCCTGGAGTACGTGGGTGGGCCTCAGCAAATTTTTGTGTCTCCTGACATGCGCAAATGTTTGCATGGACGGGTCTGCATTTTTCTCTATAGATGCCCCAATATTTTCAGCACAGTCTCAAAGACTCCCCAGCATTTTAAATAGCACTGCTCCAGAACACAAGCAGCCACAGGTTAAGGTAAAGGACTGTAAGTGCCATCATCCTGGAACGGGAAGCCCTAGGAACTTACCCTTTCCATGAAGCACAGGAGGAGCCTGAATGCAAAAATGATCTCCTCTGTCCTTTCTCTATTTCCCCTTCTCTGCCCCTACCCCAGCCATCTCTGCCCTCCTCCTGGATTCTCTTTCTCCCCGAAATACTGCTTCTCCTCTTCCAGCTGCTAAAGAAAGTGGGGTAGACAACTCTGCATCACATCATGGAGATGGCTGTTTAATTTGAGATGAGTGTTATGTTCCTCATTGCTCAGGGCCCCCTTTGATCCACCAACATTTGCTTCTTTTATCCCCATACAGAGCATACATTAGTGCCCTGAATGCTTCCTGGTTTTGCCATCTTTTAGAGGCCATCAGAGATTGTTTATTTGGGAAAGCAGATGGATATCTTGTTTAATGTCAAAATAATTATTATTTGGTTGGTCTGACAGTTTATTTACGCTTTCAATGTTTTTATGTTTACATCGAAAGAGCATTGCTAAAATTATATTTTATCTGTTAAAGTAAACAGGATATGATGACCTTTTTAACCAATTTTTCTAAGGAGTTGGTTTATTAAAATGGTTAAAAGATAACGGAACCAATTGGGAATGGTCACTCGCGTTGAAATGTACAGCTGCATGCTTTCTATTTGTACAAAAGCAGGAAAGAAGCAGTAAACAATGCTTTAAAGAAGGCGCAGTATAATGCAGTGGTTAAGAATAGACTTTAGCTCCGGTTTCAAATCCCAGTGAATAATCCCAGAGATAATGTGCCCACTGTTTCTCTTTTCAATGAATCACCATAAGCTAGTTCATCTACCTGGAAGAGTTTCTCCAGGCCACACACCTTTATCATTTGCATTTAGCAACTTTTATTGGTAAACTAGTTCTCTGGTTTACCAAAGAAGTACAAGGGAAGAAAGTTCTCCTGGCAGGTTGCTCCCACTAAGGTACTTGGGAAGAGCCATAGGGAATGGGGATTAACCAGCTCAGCCTCTGCTGGGAGCTCTTCTGGTTATTTTGACTTTACTCTTGTGCATTTTATTAGTTCTTTATTTTTCATAGGACTGCAGCCTTCTATCACAATAAACATGTATTACTACATGCTAATTCATTAAAGTAGTCAATTCAGATTGTTTCTAGTTGCTTTTCAGTTGTTTTGCTAGCTATTTGGTAGAATACGTGTATTAGTTTAACCTCAGATCTGCTTTCTCAAATTCAAGTTACTTTCCCCAGTTTACTGTGGCTCATAGAGACTCCTCTTTCTTTAGGATGTCATTTCTTAAAAGCACTTCTCTATACCCTGGGAGGAATGAATTTAGAAATGGTTGTATTTGTATGGTAGGTTGCCAGGTTTGGAGTTTGTTCCAAGTCTGTGAAGTCTTTGGATTTCCCTCTCTGCCATGGAGAGATGGGTAAGGTGATTAGAATCAGGACTGGAAAAAAAGGCTGCCTGAGCCCATTATATCCCAGAAAGTAAGACATAGCGGGGCTAGCTTCTTGATTTCCCCAAAGTTCCCTGGCAGGAGTCCAAGGGCCCCACAAAACACATGCCCTGTCTTGCACAAATTCTATGGCATTCTTGGCCCACATGGCAAGGGATACACAACCCTATTGTGGTGTAAATTCCTTGCATGTATCTGGCATTAAAGCTCTGACAAAACTTATGTCTTATTATTATTGCAACACCAGAGATTTCAAAAATATCAACATTCAAAAGACTGACTAAGCTAGGCACGACACTAGGCTACAATTTGTCAATCACTAATGACATTAGGGCAGAAGTGTCACAGTGGACTATAATCCTGTGTGATAGAAATAGATTCTTAGACCTAGAGGGCGCCTGGGTGGCTCAGTTGGTTAAGCGACTGCCTTCGGCTCAGGTCATGATCCTGGAGTCCCGGGATCGAGTCCCGCATCGGGCTCCCTGCTCGGCGGGGGGTCTGCTTCTCCCTCTGACCCTCCTCCCTCTCATGCTCTCTCTCTCTCAGATAAATAAATAAAATCTTTAAAAAAAAAAAAGAAAGAAATAGATTCTTAGACCTAGAAAGAACCATAAGATGCCATTGAGGCCTCTTCTGATATTAAAAACCTTAGAGAACTACATCAATTGACAAAAAGGTTCAAAAGTGTAGGATATAGGGGCACCTGCGTGGCTCAGTTGGTTAAGCGTCTGCCTTTGGCTCAGGTCATGATCCCAGAGTTCACTGGGCTCAAGCCTCCTCAGCAGGGAGCCTGCTTTTTCCTCTACCTCCTTCTCCCTCTGCCTGCCGCTTCCCCTGCTTGTGCACATGCTCGCTCTCTCTCTGTGTCAAATAAAATAAATCTTTTTTTAGAAACAAGTGTAGGATGTGGCAAAATGGAAGTACACTGCTGATAGGTGCATAAGGCAGTCCAAACATGTTGGGGAGCAATCTGGTAAAAATCTAGAAAACCTCGCGATCCATATATTTCATTTCTAATAAGTATATCTTAGGGGAAAATCTCACATAAATTCCCAAAGAGACATGTAAAAAGATGCTCACTGCAGATTGGTTTTAACAGCCAAATACTGGAAACAACCTAATTCACTAAGAGAGAGACAAATCAGGATATGTGCATACAATATGCCACCATACAGTAGTAAAATAAACTGAACAGTGTGTATCAAGGTGAATAAATGTTGGAAATAATGCTGAGTCCAAAAAGCAAATTGCTGAAAGATGTGTGTACAGTATGATGTCATTTATGTGGAAGTTAAGCTCTATACAGATAGACGCATACCCAGGAAAAGGATAAATATAGAGAAAGGAAGAATAGACATTTCACACAAATGCTATATCTGAAGAGGGGAACTAAGTCAAAGGGGAACAAAAAGAGATTTCAACTGCATCTGCAAAAACTTATGGCTTAAAAAAAATACATCTGAAGCAAATACAGCAAATGCTACTGGAATAGACACATGGATATGTTGGGGTTTTTTTTTTTTAATTGTGTGTTTGAATTTCTTTAATTCCCTGAACTTTTTGTACATATACCCTCTTCTGTGGCTCTCCTAATGCAGCCAGCAGGTCAGTTGGCCTTTCCCTTGCATTCCATTGCCATATAGACTCCTTTGTGATATTAACATTTTTCATCCTCCAGTCCTGGTGTAGCTTGGATTTCGGAAGAAATACTTTCTTCCTAATAAGTACTTTCTACACTGACATCCACTTGTTTAGAGAACTGAAAGTTATTCCCAAGATAAATTAAATCATCAATATCCAGAAAGAATCGCTCCTCTGCCAACGGATCTCATTCCTCTCACGTGTTTTCACCCCCCACATGGATGCCCTGACACCTCTCCATCTAATTTCATTAGTGAATTTACGAAGGAGCTGTTGGTTCCTCCATCTAGATCATTAACAACTCTGTCAAGTGTTTCCATCTCTTGGTTCCACCTAAGCTTGAGGAGAGAACTTCCTCTTAGTAGAGACACTAAATTTGCCAAAATAGTTGTGTAGGACTGTCCCCCACTCACCCCACCTGTGCCTTCTCCAGGTTAAAATGAAAACATAAAGAATAGATTGCACAATGAAAATTGTAGCTTTGTTACCCTGGCTTACTCCAACCATGCCCTCACATCTTCTTTGTAGTCAACTCCAACTTCAAGAAACTTAACCTCTAATTCAAAACATCAGGTCAAGATTAGCTGGATTAAAAAAACCAACATTCAAATTTTCTGTATTAAAACTTTAAGGACACTAAATGGGAGAGAAAGAAAATAGAGAAATGGGTACAACGCTGCTAAATAGACAGAAATGAGGAAGCTTAGTGCTTGAGATGTTTACAAGAACCCATCCTTTTCTATTTTCCAGTCCCGTCAAGAAGAATTAATGAGCATGTTGAAAATTATAGGTGGGGGGAATCTGGAGTATAATGAATAATCTTAAAAGCATAGGTCAGTTAAAAGAGGGTAAGGTCAAAGTTTTTGAATTAAAAACAAACCCTATTTCTGTTATATGCCTCCATAATTTTATAAGCATGCTCTCATTCATGATAAATTATTATTATTGTGGAGCAGATGGATGAATCTCAATCATTATACTATAATGGAAGATTAAACATTTTCTTAACTTCTATTCATCAAATTAAGTCTTCATACTCACAACAAAGGACAATGCATCAATGTTATCATTAGGGCTTTTTTAATATAACTTTAGCGTGAAGCATAATAAGACATGATTAATGTACTGACAGAAGTAAATACTAAACAACATACATTAGTCTAGATTAGAATCGCTTTTTTGGTTCTCTTATTTTGTGGCTTCTCAGTCCTCTGAATTTTGTCAAAGAGAAACAACCGTCAAAATCGTTCAATCCTTTTTGCTAGGTGTTCCTTTTCAGCCACATCTTTACTTGTGAAATGTTACCTACTCCCTAAAGCTATGCGGGGTCAAGGGAAAAGGGTTTCTGGGGACAGAAAATGAGACAGTATCTGTTCAGCCCCCAATAAGACAGGTTTCTCATTTGGTTGAGTTTTAGGTCACGTTTAACAGGAAGATCTGGGAGGGACGGAGAGAAATCTCATGACTTATAGCCCTTCTGGTCTACCACACCCAATATGCAAGATTACCCAAACTACTCCAGATCCAAAAACATATCAAGTCTTTACAACATCGTGGAAGGTAGTTTCACAGTCTCCCACAAGAATGTATTTCAACACTTTGCATTTTATGAAGCACTCATTTGTAGAGATGGAGTTAAAGAGCTGACAGCAGTAAAACACTAGGTAGTGCAGCAAAGAGCATTGACCTTGGACTCATAGGACCCAAGGTCAAAACCCTAATCTTCCACTCTGTAGACCAGAGGGCCTCCCCCATGTTGTTTAGTCCTTTTTTTTTTTTTTTTGCTTTTACTGATAACATTTATTGCCTTCTCTAACCCGATGCACATTAAACATCTTGCATCTAACACCTCAGTTTACTCATTAGGAAACTCCCCACTATGTAGGTCTTATTATCCCCTCTTATACCTAGTATTATTATCCTTGTTAATTCATAAAGAATTGGAATGCAATAAAATGGGAAGGCTCCAAGAAAAAATTGCAAGACTAGTTAACAAGCTTCATAATAGTTCAATAAAATATCAATAATTAAATATTTGATAACACAATAAACAGCATCAACTGTCAATTAGTATATTGTCAGCACACTGTTTATTTGGCATGGTGACCCCCAGTTGGGATATGTGTTATAATGTTTAACATGAAAATAAATTTCCATAGGAAATTGTCCCATCAACCCCACAACATTTTTGGAGGTAGTTTTTTCAATCAATAAAGTATAACAAAGCAGGGTGCTAAGTTTGAGGGAGAAAAACAATGCTCCAAAGATGCTGTACAAAGTAGAATACCAGCAAGACCAATTAATGACCCTGTGTTTACTTCACCTTCCAGAGACAACCTTGTCCTATGCAACAAGACATAGCTCAGCCCTTCAAGAACTAATGTAAGAAAGTTAGCAGGATGTTGTCGTTCAAATACATGCAATACTGGAATCATTATTCTAACCTCTGATACCCAAATAACCATGATATACATGAATCTCTTTTTGATAATGATCCAGAAGCCATGTCAGATCTTGGGGCACCCTGAGTCCTCATTTCCCACATTAATTATCATTAAACAGAACTGTGACTTCAGAAACTATATAAACAGAGGCAGAATTTTGTTTTCTTAAAGATTTATTTACTTATAGAGATGGAGTGAATGGGGGAGGGAGAGGGAGAGAATCTTTAAGCAGACTCTCTGCTGACTGTGGAGCCCAAGGTGGGGCTCGATCTCATGATCCATGAGATCATGACCCCAGCCGAAACCAAGAGTCAGCCACTTAACCGACTGAGCCACCGAGGTGCCCCACATTTTACTTTATAGTGAGAAGAAGAGATGACAAATTTTGGTCACAGATAAAATGCTATTGTGAAAAAAAAACCAGCCAGATTCTGGAAGAAAGCAGGCGAGGAAACAGGCACCAGGCAGAGGTGGGGATCATCACAGATAACACGTAGTTTAGTGGGGAGGCCAGTGAGCAAACTTGTTGTCAAAGAAATATGAAAATTGTTAACTGAAAGAATCTGGTTACAAAACAATCTGTATAATATGATCTCCTTCTGTTAAAAACACACACATACATATACACGTTCATGTGTTGACCTGGAAGTACATCTGATTAAGGTGGAAACCAGGGTAACCCCTGGGTGGTGAGAACATGCTTCCATTTTCTTATTTTTATCTGTATTTTCTAATTTTCTCCAATGCACAAGCACCAATTTTATAATAATTGAAGATTACACTGAAGTGATTATTTACTTGAAATGGATTACTTTCTCTACACATTTCATAGTCTCAGTTCACCACTTCCCCCTTTGTTTTTCCAACACGGTCTCAACCACAGGGTAAGACTAGCATTTTCCTTTCAGTTTGGCTGTTGAAGGGGATCCCTGCTGAAGACTGTGCTGGAGGGCTGTGATTGTCCCATCTCTTCCCTGGCCCCCTAACACACACACACACACACACACTTCTAACTCGGACCTGAGATGGATTTTAAGTTTCGCTCTTTATGAGCTCTGTGGCCCAGACAAATGAATGACCTTCTGCTCAGATTCTTCAACTAGGAAACATGGCTGATAATACATAAGGTGGGTTGCATGAATTAAGTAAGAAAACACGTGTGAAAACATGGCCCCCAATACTATAGTGCTTATGTCATTTCATTTTTAGCAGACCCTTCTCTGCTATATTACTTAAGTACTTTAATGTGGCAGTTACGTGAGGAAATGATTGCCCGTGGCTGCTGACAGGTTGAACTGCGAGTCTCCAGGACTATAGGAGCTGACGCCTAAGTATGATTTTTCACCTACAAAAACCACTGAAGCAGTTAGAGAAAAGGAAACTGCAGTTATCCACTTTCTTATTGTCAGGAAATGGAAAATGGTTTCCTGGTAATCTAACAAGAATAGAGATAGGGAAGGAGATGAGAATAAAATGCCACAAGGAGAGAGAGAAACTCAGAAAGGTCCCAGCATTACCCTCACAGATTAGAGATGCTAGAAGAGATGATTGGAGAGCTCATTCTAATCTGATGTCAGGAATCTACTGCTGTCATAAGCTGTCCCAGCCCTTTTCTGTCACCTCCAAAAGTGTTCACCATATCTGTGACAGACTTGCCAAGAATATGACTTGCATAGAGAAAGTGAGAGAGAAGACACTTTGCTAGTTACTGGCCAAATGAAAGACTTGGGAAAAAAGATAAGTCTAAATGGATTTTTTTGTGAAATACTCTAGCATATGCAATGTAAATCACATCTTCAGTCTCTCCTATGAAACCTTCAGTAAAATTTTCACAGGATGCTTTGGTGAAATGGATCCTTTATGATCAATTTGAGGAAATGCTGATTCCTGCCTTGAGTTGTCATGGGGTCATTATGGAGACCTGCCTTGGGGCCAGCCAGCATATAGCTCATTGTGCTGTGGGTGAGTCTGAGGCCCTGCCTAGTGCCTCAGTCAAACCCACCTTGGCAAATCCACACTGGTAGTGATGAGATGGGAACGCTTTCGTCACATGACTTTCATCATTGATTCAAGCCAGCAGGTAACCTATTCAGGGATGCTACATAGAAACTGTCAAACTCCACCACCCGTCCAGTCCGATGTGTCCCCCAGACCACACACCTTGAACCTGAGACCTCCTGGTTCCATTCTTGCCCTTCTGCAACTGATCCATCATTACCTCCAGAACATACCATTCCTGAGGGACCCTGTGAGCATTTTATTAAATAATACTGCCTAGTCATTTGGAAATTAATTCTCCCGTTGCCTTTTTTTTTAATTTCAAGACTATCACTTACTGCTCCAAACAATGCTTCTTGGGTTTCAACAGAATCCCATCTCTTTTCATGTAAATTCTAAGAGTTCACAACATTCTTCAGAACTGAATTAAGTTCCATAAGTGGACTGAGCTAGCATGAGGATCAGGATTTGTTGCAACAAACCAGAACTGTTCCAAGTTTTTCAAAGAGATTTAATACAAGGAATTGGGTTGTTTCAAGCACTGGAAAGGTTCAACGGGTAAAAGTCAGGGAGCCTCTATTAGACTGAGTCACAAGTTCCTGACACCATCAACATGATACAAACGTGTTTCAGCTACTGGGGCTGCCATGCTACCCAAGTCCTCACTCCCAGGACATGAGCATCCCCACAGCAGAACATGAAGTCTAACCACTGCCTTCACTTGGCACTGGTAGAACTTTTGTCCTCCACTATAGGGAGATAGCTGCCACCTAATGTCTGCCTTCCAAATTGCATGTAAGTCCACTTGGAAGGCTGAACATAACTCACATGCAGAATCCTAGCTGCAATGCAACCTAAGAGATATAGCTTTTAGCTTTCCAGCTTCTTCAAAGAGGAGGATAGCTAGTGTAGAACATGGCTTTCAGTAAGATACAATCCAACAAACTGCTGCGTTTTTCACTCAGTAAGAGATTTAATATAGGGAATTAGATTCTTTCAAACAATAAAACATAAAGTATATTTCATTCCACCAAATATGAAATATAATTATTGAAGCTAGGTTATGGGTAGATGGGGAGTTATTCTATTCTGTACTTCCACATGTGTTGGAAAGTTGGTTTTCTTCTTTGTCCTAAGTGTGTACTGGTGATTCCCCATTTGCCCCCAGTTCACATCCACTCTCTTCCCTTCTCCACCCAGCTCTCTGCTTCAGGAAGCTGGCTTTTCTGGATGACATCACTTGGGTTCCCTTGATAGTTCTAGTTAGATCTGACCAATTTGAGTTTCCTACAAAAGGTCAGAGGGCATAAGAAGAAGGAGTCCAGGTATTTCTTTTTCTCTCCCTCCTTCCTCTGAGTCACTTAGTTGACAGTGGCTGTGCCCTCTACTATAATAGCTCTTGCCCAGTGGTCCCTCTGTTGAGGCTCTGACTTTTAGTGGGCTCTTGTAACACTGTGTCCTCCCTGTGATAACAGGGGACAATGGCTTCCTACTGTTGCTGGTGTCTGGGGCCTCAGCATCCTCTGTTGCTTCCCTTATCCCTATCCACATATCTGGAATTTGTCTTCTCATTAAAAACCATTTGAACCCTCTAACTGGAGCTTTTCTGCCCCTCCAGCTCCCCTTAAGACTCCCCTCTCATCTCAGGTACAGCTCACCATATCCACAGGGCCCCTACATCCTCCAGCTCTTAACTTTTCCCTCCCCTGTCAATACCCACACTACCAAGCCTTTGTGCCTTCTCGGGATCTTGCATTATGCAAATAATTTATAAATTAATTGGTAGCATAATGTTTTTTCCAAGATAACCTTAATCAATTTTAAGAGAAGGCATATGGTATAATGCAAAAATATCAATATTATGATAAACATTTCAGGCAAAAGTTGGGAACATGTTTGGAGGAGATCAGTCTATAGAGCCTGGAACCTGTAAAGAGGTATGTCTATTTGTCCAGAAGACTGGTTCTAAATGAGTGATAAAATTTGATTTGGTATTAGAAAAGCAGAGAGCAAGTCCCTTAATGACAGATTTTTTCTTTTCTTTTTTTTTTAAAGATTTTATTTATTTGACAGAGAGAGACACAGCGAGAGAGGGAACACAAGCAGGGGGAGGGAGAAGCAGGCTTCCCACTGAGCAGGGAGCCCAATGTGGGACTCGATCCCAGGACCCTGGGATCATGACCTGAGCCAAAGGCAGACGCTTAACGACTGAGCCACCCAGGTGCCCCCAGAGATTTTTTTTCTTGTTCTTGGTTCTTTCTCCAGCACCTGCCAAAGCATCTGATACTTGGTAAAAATTGCATGCATGTTTAAGCGAAGGAATCAATGAGTAACCATGCAGGAGTCTGCTTGATTCTTTGTCTCTCAGCCTCCTCATCACCCCCACACTTGGGATTTTCTGGGGCACCATTTTTTCATTGTCCATCAACACAAAACCCACATTTGACCCTTGGAATTCTCACGGTGCTCTTGGATGAGTCTCTTCCCCATCTAGGTCTTGGAGCCCTCATTGGCAGAAAGGCCAGGGTCAGAGACCATCCACATTAATGATTAAACAATATTAAAAATGCTTTTACCACATTTTTTATTTGGTGGGTGCTCTTGCTTTGTTTGATTTTATCAGGTTGATTGCTTTAGTAAACTACGTGTTTGGTTTTTGGCATGAATATGGCATTTTGAGAAGCATATGTTCCTAAGATAATGTCTCACTTGTGTTGACATTAACCACTTTATAGGAATTGCCTGAGGCACCCTGCCCATGCACAAGTTTATCTTTCAGAAAAGTTTACCCAAAATGTGCATAAGAGTACACAAGGGAAGGCCAGCCTAAATTAGAAGCCATTTTTTTAAGCGGGGAACAAAATGCCTCACTGACAAAACACCCTAACCAGCATCATGGACCAGAATAGCAGTTCTCAAAAACTGAGAGGCAGAGTACATTCCATAACCATAAACACCTGCCAAGACGGAGCAAAAATCCAAAACCTGAGCTTTTCAGGGTACATTGCAGTTTCTGAAAAGATAAACCAAATTTGGGAAACTATTAAAACTTAGATTAGAATATTTCCCTTTTACCATCAACTTTGTCAGAAGTAATGAAAATCCTCAGGCATCTTTCACTAGCAGTAAACAATCCATTCTCAAATAGTAGAAATATTGACATGCAAACCAATGCTATTAAAGACTGGGTTAATGCTATTAAAGACTACCTTGGCTCAAAAAATACAGGCATATTAAAGCTGAGAGAATAAAGTCCATATCCCCATAATAACTTTCTTTCTAAACCAGAAATAATTTGTGACTCGAAGCTAATGTATTGCACTTGAATCATTATGGCTTCTTCTAAACTTTTTAAATAGTGCCCATTAAGTTGGGCAACAAACATAATATTAACCTCAGCCACGCAGAGTTCTTACCTTCCTAATTGAAAGAGCTACCTCAGAAGTTATTGCTGAGTTGTGGCAAAATTAACTTGAGAATAGGAAAGTCAAAGGTAAAATACCATTCTCTTAGTAAGAGTTATGAGAATTCCTTTTGAGGAGGGAGCCATCTTGGTTGGGAAAGTTTGAGTAGGAGGCAGAAACAGTAATGCTTACTAACTCTGCTGTGGTTTCCCTGTATTTCCTAGCCCCTCAAAATTGGTGGAACCAGGTGGGCCATCTTCTGGCCAATGGGCTTTGGAGGTGACATCATGTGTTGCTTTGAAGTAGAGGCATATAGGAGTGCTTACATGTTGAAATGGTGGAGTCTCTGTCAGCCTGAGTCCCTGAGTGGCTCGATGGGGCAGAGCTCCTTGATGACCCATATTGGACATCGACCAAAAATGGGGAAAGGGGCACCTGGGTGGCTCAGTCGTTAAGCGTCTGCCTTTGGCTCAGGTCATGATCCCAGGGTCCTGGGATGGAGCCCTGCATCGGGCTCCCTGCTTGGTGGGAAGCCTGTTTCTCCCTCTCCCCCTGCTTGTGTTCCCTCTCTCTCTGTCTCTCTGTCTCTGTCTCTCTCTCTCTCTATCAAAATAAATAAATAAAATCTTTAAAAAAAAAAAGTGGGGAAAAAAACTTTTGTTGTAGAAGCCGGTAAGATTTTAGAGTTAATATGTCACCTATCCTAATACAGATCAGAAGATCAAATCTCAAAAAACTTAAGTGTTCACAGAACTGATCTACATGAAGAATTTCCTTGTTTAAGAAAGGAAAAAGAAAGAGTAGTACAGGCAGGAAATGAAGAAAGGATGTGAGTTATACAATGAAATTTCCACCCTGTAACTTCTAAATCTTAAGTAAATGCTACAAAAACTCACAAAATACTTGTTGTGAATGGATTATCAGTAAAGCAACTCATCTTTTCTCCAGAATAATGCAACAATAGAATGGAGGCAAGGTAATTACTCTCAGAAGCAGGATCACATCACTGGGCAGACTTATGTAGTTTTCATCCCATGAAATAGGGGAATTGAGTTCCTCCTATGTTAAACTCAAGGGTCAAGGAAGCTTAAGCTTTCTTGTTTTGTTTGGACTAGTTCCTACAGTCATCGGAAAAGGTTTTTTACTCTAAAAAAAATACTTTTACTAGGTTCAGTAAAATCCAGGCAGGCTAGTTATATGATCATAGACTCTCAGAATCTCAAGGTTGGAAAGAACATTAAAGGGCAGCTACTCTTACCCGGTTCCTATTCCCTCTTTCTAGGATAACCCCACCAGGTGGCTTCTGATCTCTGCTTGGACATCTCCAATGGCAGAAAATTCACTATCTTTTAAAGCAGCCCATTCCACCTCTGCATTGCCTTGATAGTCTCTAATTCTCCCTTACATTGATTGAGCTAACATCTCCCTCCCTATAACTTTTACTGAGTGGTCCAATTTCTACCTCTTGAGGCATACAAAATAAGTACGATGCCTCTTTCATAAAATAGGTCTTCAAATGCTTGAAGGCAAAAACAATCATGTCCTCTTCCCTCTGGAAGTTATTTTTGGAAAAGCATTACCCACATTTCCATCACTAAGCCTCAATGAGGTTTGTCCCTTTTTTCCTACTAATTACTCTGCCCTTCAGAAATGGGTTAGATGGCAGGAAAGGGGAATAAAAGGGAATACAGATCATGTTAATATCATGTTAATATCAACTGAAGACCTAATTAAGCAAGATTTCTTGTCTGCTCATTACCTCCTCATGAATCTCACCTCAAGAGACCCATTAAATGGGTGAGAACCAGAGTTGCCTTTTGAGTAAATCAAGTAAGAGCTGCCCTCGTGGTATAATTTGAGACTATGCCCAGAGCCCTCTGCCTCAAAATCCCAAACTCAACACAAAGCATTCGGCCGTTATTTCTTCTTTGGATAACTGGGGTTTCCCTGATTCATCACCACAATAACAATTATGAAACATTTCTCTCCCTGTAACACATTCACCAAGATAAGGCCACCCATTCTCATTTGTTAATGACACTCCAAAGAGTCAAAGTCAAAACTGATATGGCTGATGCTGTACATTTGGACGGGGCTGAGATGAAGAAACATTTCTCCTCCATACCTTTCTGACCTCCTTTATAACATGAGTCCCCAGTATAGAGGGCTCCACATGTCTTACTGAGTTTTCAAATGACTCTTTCAGATTTTATTTTTAATCCCTAATTTCCATCACTCTGACTGAGCTGAATGATCCTAAGAAACAGACTTCTTGCTAACCCTTCTCCTCCAATCTCTAGGCATGTCTTTGTCCAAATTTGGGCTCCTCCTCCTCATGCAAATGAAACCTTAAAGATTAACTTACCAGGTCCTCTAGAGATGCCCACACAAGTCTGAATTCTACTGTACAAGTAGCTTAGGTTCAAGTTGAGAGTCAGGACTGCATATTTCTGGTTCTTAAAGGCTTTTAATTTGAAGAAGATGAAATGCATATATCATACTAAGGCAAAAGGATTCACAATAGGTTTGTTTTGTTGACAAAGCACTTGTTCAACATAGCCCGAGGGTAAATGCCAATACACCTTTAAAATGGAGTGGGGGAATTAGAAATAAATTTGAACATCCATGACATAAAGCTTTTATCTCATATCCTGGCTCTTACCAGCTGAGTAACCAGGGGCAAATTACATAATCTCTTTGAGCCTTCATTTTCCTCATCCTGAAGTGGAGATAGTATCAGTCCCATTCCCATTACCTCCAGTCCCCTCATTTAAGAAATACATGAGATAATATTTGTAACTAGTACAGTGTACAAAATAAGGAATCAATGAATGTTAGCTCTTCTCCTCGCCACCTCCCCCCCCCCCGCCCCCCCCCCCCACTCTCTCTCTCTGCTTCTTTCCTTTTCCTTATCCAAGAAATATAGAGACCTGTAGCCTAAGAGACTGGACCTGCAACCTCAGATGCAACAGAGGAAGTAGCCAACCTCGCCCAGGAACAACAAGGGATGGAGCAGGAATGAGATGATGGACAGTGTGAGCACCAGAATGAAATGTAAGGACACCAGGCTCCAAAGGAGTGACTGCAACCACAAACCATAGGTCAGTGCTCACAGGTGCTTGGTAGGGGAGGGAGGGTGGTTCATGATTTTTTTTCACCCAGATTGAATGAAACACTAATAAAACTTTTTTCCCCCAAAAAAACTAAGTTTATATCTGTGCATGTAGTATATTTACTTGCCTTTTTATTTAAAGAAAGCCAGTATCTTTTACAAAATGTTAACAAAATAATAAGAATATTCAATAGTGAGAGAAACATGTAGCATTTTAGCACGGCATCATACAAAACAACCCAACCTTAAATCAGAAGCACTTTATCTAAATGTATGTAGAAGCCAGCAAGTAATTATCCAATATGAATAGGAGAGGAAAAAGTTTTAATACCATACCTTCCTTATTTGCCATTCTCCCCAGTGCACCTTAAAAAAAAAGCAGACCTTTTTTTTTTTTTTTTTTTAATAAATAAAGCCAGAAGCTTCCCCCTACCCACCTGCTCCCAAGTCTCTTGCTAGGGAACAGCGAAGCATTAACTCAGAGGGGAGGCTGCCACCTACTGGGCCACCACTAACATCCGTCAACATTTTCTGTGGGCTCTTCAAGGTCTCCCAGCTTAAAATCCTGACTTGGCCTGAAGCTGCTTTGTTAGTGACAGTGATAAAATCATAACCCAAGATACTACTATACAGAAACTTAAAAGCTACAGCATGAATTAATCATAGGACAACCTCTTGCAAACTTCACAGCAACACTTTTGCTTTAAGCCTGCAATCAGAGAGCCTGCATTTTCAAAGGGGGAGGGAAAAAAAGCCCTTTCTCTCTGAATTTCTGTTGTTTTCTCTAAGGACAAAGTGCTTTAATAGTTGGTAAGTGCTGCTAATTGCTCCCTAGACAGCCCTAATCTGGCCATTTCCTCTCTGCCTTTTACTCTATAAATCCTTCAGAAGACTAATATATTGGTTTAGTATTCCTCAAAAGTACCCCCTTTGATTGGACTGGTTTCCATGTTTACAAATAGTTTCTCTACACCCACCATTTGAAAGAGCCTATGCTTAGAAAATCTTTTATTACTGATGCTCAGACCAACTCTAGGCTTATCACATCCCCAAGATCAACCACCAAACCCTCTCCTTTTTCTTTTTTCTTTTTTTCTCTCTCTCTTTTTTTGAGAACACACCATTTGAACTCAAAACAAGCAGAAAATCTGAGTTTTCTGCCTCCAACCAGTTCTATGCCTTGGGATAAATCACTGTGCCTCACATTCTTCATTCACGAAGTAGGAAAAAGAAACCTACTCTAATAATAATAATGGCTACACTTGATAGGTACACAGCTCACAGCTCAGTCACAATGGAGCACTTTCTCCTAGAACCCCGCCCATGAGGTAAGAATCATCACCATAAAGAAGAGCGTGATTACCAAGGTCAACCATGGAGTAGAGGAGGTAGAATTCACACTCAGAGCTTCCAATCTGTGAGGACGATTCCTGCTCGCTCCTGCGATTGTTCTTGAGCAAGAGAGGGACTCAGATAAGTGAATGCACTCAATAAGGGTAAAGGTATATGCAAAATCACATTCCAGAAAGAACAAATACTATCCTTTGAACCGATAACTTGGAAAAACTGGCCCCCCGACAAAGACTTAGTACTCTAAGATGAAAAAATATTTGCCTGTAAGACCAGGCAAGCAAGATGGGTAGAAGGACGGACAGGTAGATAGATGGACAGATCGATTAGAAAGAGCTCTTCTGTTTATGACTCCTCTTTCAGAAAGTTTGCCAGTTATTCAAAAGGAACATTATTCTAGTTCTTTTTCATTTCCGGCTTTTTTCCCCTGCATGTTTGCAGATTGCTTAATTACTTCATTGGGCTTTGGAACTCATACATTACAGATACATGATCATCCAAGTCATTACCTGCATATTTTCCCATTAAGAATAATTATAGCTCTTACCACCACTGCCCATGTACTTATGTCCTGCAGGCCTGGGCACACTGAAGTAATCATCTTTTGAAAATGATCTTGATGGGCGGGTGTTGTGTGCACAATCAGTAATAAGCAAGATGAGGTGGGAAGACTTCCATCTCTTCCATTATTGAGTGGCTCAAAAATCACATTCCCCTTATGTCATCACAGTGCCATGCAGGACACCGGGCTGGTTTACATTCTCCTGAAAAGTGAGTTAGCACTAAATGCAGAGACAAGACCCAGGGGATGCTGGATTGTATCTGCCTTTCCATGGATTATCTTTCTGAGCACGTACACATCACCCACTTCCTGGCTCAATTTCATTGTCTACAAAATGGGATTTATAAGATGCTTTAAAAACCTCCAATCATCAAATCTGAGATGGCACAGTCTTATAAGTGGCAAGATAGCTTTTTATACTGATTAAGAGCCCAAGTTGTGGCATAATGGCTCTTCCACTTTATCCACTCTATAACCTTGGGCATGTTACTTAACCTCTTGGAGCCTCAGTTTCTGCATCTGTAAAGAGAACACAGTGGTAGTCCGTGCCCCTTAGAGATTCGGTGAGAGCCCACTAGTAAAATGCTTCGCCCAGTTCAAGGGACAGGTGAAAGTCCTGTGAATGTTCGCTCTGACTATTATCAGCAGATCCAAACCGAAAGAGTCTGGGGTCTGTTCAACAAAGCTCGGGCAACACATCTAAATTAAAAACAATAATTGCCTGCCAGATAATAGTCCGAAGACATTGTGAAGGGGTCACACATTATTTTAATCAGTGGATCATGAAGGGGTTCAATTTCAAAGGTAGGAGAGAGACAAGCTAGCAGATGTTTGAAAAAAATATTAGATTATAACCAAGAAAAAGCTGTTTAAATAAATGGTTAGTAAATAATCTACAACTGGTTTCTTGAAGAGCTCATCAATTATTCTTAAACTTTTTTTTAAAAAGTCTTTTATTTTCAATACAGCTGCAAAGTATTCACTGTTAAGTTTTTTAGATTTTAAAGACACACTGAAAAGCCTCCATTAAAATTGCCTTATTGCCACCTAGAAAAGGTTAATATTTTTGTAAATCATTCCACTAGCTCTCGCCCATGGTCTTTCTCGTATTACACTCCCCATATCCAATAAATAATGTGGTTCTGTATACATCCTTCTCTACATATTGCTCTTTCTACTTAGCTATGTATTGTAAACAACTTTTTATATCACTTAATATTCTTTTCATTTTCTTAATGGTTAGGTGACTCTCTATTCAGTTAATGTAATTTATTTAACCAAGCCTCAGTTGTGGGTTATTTTGGTTTGTTCCCAAATGGTTGTCATGAACAACCATGTAGCTAAGTCTTTGGATAAATTTCTAGAAGTGTGCTTGCTAGATCAATGAAAATACACTTTTTTTAAACAGTTGTTTTTTAAATTCCCATATTTTTAATTTGATTTGTGCATATAGACCATCATCTTTTTTTTTTTTTTTTGGAAGTGTGAACACAGTCCTCCACCCCAAATTATGCAGTTGAGTTTCCCACAGCTGGGGAAACTGCAGAGGTCAGCATCCCCTTTTTGCACTGGATAAGCCTTGCCCTGAGAAAACCACCTTCGTGATGATGGTATCGCTCCTGCCAGGTAAGTATGACACATCCTCATCTTAACTAGAATTTGGTGTCCCCACTGGAAAAAAGGTCTGTGTTTCTTCTGGGACAGACTGTCTTTGAAGCACATTCTGCTGACACTCCTCGGTGGTGCTGTAAGTAGCAAATGGCCAAGGGTTCTGAGCACAGTGTCTACCTGGGTCCCAATAGACTAAACATGTCATATTTATAACCTTCTTAACTGTGCTTCCCATAAGCTGGGGACAGCAGAAACTTGAGTGTCCCAGCCAACATGCCCAACTGAATATGATTATCTAAGTGTCTGGGTCTCTTGGTTTTCTGGGACACATTTGGAGTCACTGAGGTGAGTAGGCTGTTCTGTAAAGCTGTCTGTTCAGAAACTTCAACCACTTTTTTAAAGTGATTTGAAATATAAGCTCGTATGTGCACAGAATATCTCTAGAAGGATACACAAGCAACTGGGGACAATGTTTGCCTCCGGCTAGGGAAAGTGAAAGGGAACACAACTGGGTGAGAGATTTCCTTTACACTGGATTCTTTGCACAGTTCTAATTTCTTGCCATGTGCATGGCTTCAAAAAGAGACATTTTTAAGCAAGAAAGATTAAGCCCAAAAGAAACAAGTATGCATGTAGATGTTTTCTCTTGGTGAGCTACCAGATTAGTAAAACATAAGCCAAACAAGGTACTTGAATGATTTTACAAAAAAGCGTATGAAGAGTTGAGTATTTAAGAATGCAAAGTCTGGAGCCAGACTGCCTGGGCCCATAACACAGCTCTGTCGCTTACTAGCTATGAGATCTTAGACAATTACTAAACCCCTCTGTCCCTCAGTGTGCTTATCCATAAAATGGGGCTAAATGTACTACCTACTTCACAGTTACTTGTATTCAATGAGCAAATACATAAAAGCCCTCAGAAAAGTAACTAGCACACAGCACATGATCATTATGTATTAGCTATCATTACTGCTATGGTTGTTGCCATTATTCTTCACTCGATCTTTGTAATGTTAAAACCACAATAGCAAAGAGCCTTCCCTACGATTTGCAGACTTTGAAAATTAAAAGAGTAATTTTACTGGGGCACCTGGGTGGCTCAGTTGGTTAAGCATCAGGCTCTTGATTTCGGCTCAGGTCATGATCTCAGGGCGGTGAGATCGAGCCCCGTGATGGGCTCTGCACTGGGTGTGGAGCCTGTTTGGGATTCTCTCTCTCCCTCTCCCTCTGCCCCTCCGCCCCCCCCCAGAAAAGAAAAGCAATTTTACTGCAAGTGTCTGATTTTCTGTTATTTACAACTATGCAAATAGTCGAGGGTGGGAGGGTTGGGGAGAGGTGCAAAACTTCCTTTTAGTTAATAGTGATTCCGGATTTGAGAATTGCCACAAGTCTTTGCAAGAGTAAGTGACCCAAACCATTTGGGGAGTTTGGTTTTTGTTTTCTTTGTGTGTCAATATGCTTTTGTTTCTCTCTTCTTTTGAGCATGGGTGGGGTGCAGGGGAGGAAGAGACAATGGTTAAGCAACAAACACTAAAGTTGCAGTACCCATTTAACGTGACTGCCCCTTAAACAACTGTGTATTTAAGAAGCACATATTTTTAAATTTTAATTCCAGTATAATTAACATAGTTATATTAGTTTTAGGTTTACAATAGAGTAATTCAACAATTCTGTATCTTACACTGTGCTTATCACAGTAAGTGTACTCTTAAGGAAGCACATGTTTTGAAATCAGTATTTGCCTAAGGAAACCATTCACAAGATAGGAAGGCATTAAAGATTCCTGAAAACATTCTAATCCCACCTACTGTGCATAATGTGCTCAGTCATTGGAAATGTATTGCTGGCAAAGCAGATGATATGGTGACGGGGACAAGTAGACTCTGCTGTCACACAAGCCCGGATACATTCTTTTGCCCAATATTTTACTGAACATGATACACAGAGTGCTGTTATTATGCCTGTTTTATGGGTGACCCCTGCTGCCTCATTTCAATGTGGCTCTTCCCAAGCTGCCAGTGTCATTGGAGTGTGATCTCTCCTCCAGGATTTTAGGTTCAGGCCACCCCCAAACCCAGGTCAACATATTTAATTAACGAGAGTACAGCAGATGCTAGTTATAAGGATTCTTTTCTGAGGCCTTAGCAGATTCGGTGCTGTGCCTCACACACAAGAAGCATTTGCTGAGTGAATCCCCAAATTCATCAGGAGGCTATAACACAACATTGCTCCCAGAAACACGGGACTATCTCAAGCGCCCTGGATCCATCAGACCTTCAGGCATAAAAAGGCTATGTTGTTTGGTCCAGAGTCCCTCCCTTCTCCGCTTCTTTGACTGCCAAAGGTGATTCAAATAGGGCAAAGGGTCAGAATTGGATCAGTCAAGTCTAGTTAGAAAACATTTTCATTGCATAAGTGCAGGTTGGGTTAAGCTTAGAATTATGATTCCCAGTACTCCCTATGATAATACCTTTAAAAACAAACTGCAAATTGGCTTAATTTTACTAAATTATTCAAAATCCAAGCAGTGTGAAAAAGTGGGTCTCGTGATGAATGATCTGATAGTCTAAAAATGGAGACAAATGTTGAAACTAATATAACATTGTATGTTGTTATATTTCAATAAAGATTAAAAGTAAAAACAGAGACAAATGTCTATCCTGCTCTCCTTCGATGACACTGACAGCATCCAGCTTGCCTGATCATTATAGTAGGAAGCAATGAGCAAAGATACCACAGAGCTCAGCATTCCCCTACGGATTAGACATTTTCTTTGAACAGTGATAGAACTGCACAACATAATTTTAAAGAAAGAACATTTAGAATGTTATACACTTTTTGAATAAAAATTGAGCAAACTGTACTTAAACCTCCTAACTTAGAATTTGTCAAGACACTAGATCCAGACATTTCAAAAGCAATATGAGAGTGAAACACAAAGACACTGATGGATACAGATTAACCGATGGGATAATGCGCTTGTCTGCTCAGTGGCCACGAGCTACATGGCATTACCATTGTTACATTTCCGCCATATACAGGGAACAGCTAAGTTCGTGGGATGCAATCTGTCTCGATGATATTAAGGCTGAGATGGCCCTTTGGGGTTTGTAGGCATTTTAATTATAGGTACATTTTTTTATAATTTTAACTGAGGTTATTGTATAAACATTTTTAATGCATCCTCATTATTAGGCTAAGGAAAGAAATCTATTCCTGCCAACAGAGAGCAAATAAATCTTCACTATCTCTTTGGTCCACTAGTTTACGTTTAGAGCATCACACCTTTACTGAAAAGCTGTTGGAGACATATGCTCTCATTATTATCCTGCAGTGATTTATCACTTAACTCTGAAACAGGCAATATATCCAACTTACCCGCTAACTGGTGTCCTATTCCAATTACCATTAATTAACTCAAAATATGTTATTCTTACACAAACAAAGCATTATTTTTAAAATCCTATGCTTTGAACTGCCAACGGATATTTATACATTTCTTTAGCTAATATTTATTGAAAACCTATTATGTGCCCAACACCGTGTTACTCGGTATTTTTTAAGCTTCCCAAATATATCTCAACCTTCTAATATGAGAATTTATTCTCAAAAAAAAAGCGAATTTGTGAGAAGAACCCCAGTGCCAGAATGTACAAATACAAGACGGCAGGTTTTCATACCAGCTATGCCAATGATCCGTGTGTGTGACCCAGAAGTCATGTATCTCTCTGGGCCTCTGTTTCTTCACCTGCAAGAGTAGTAGTAATTTTTCTCGACCTGATTCAGCTGTTAAGAGAAACGGCTAATAAAAATTGTTGCAAAATCCCATGAATATTGAAAAGTACATCATCATCATGATTAATAATAATGTATAAAGCTCAAATATTGAAATGACTCTCTGGCATCATTCCAAATCAAGAAATATAAGCTCTGGTCTTGCGTAGTAATGAAGAGAAACAGTGTGAGATACACTTATTGTACCAGTTCAAATGAACATAGTGATGAATATCTTTAATTACAGTGTATTCTGTGTGTGTGTGCGGGTGTGCATGCGTGCGCATAAGCGCGCACGCGTGTGTGTGTGTGTGTGTTAAGCTAAATGTACTGCAATCCTCTCAATAATATATCTAGGGCTCCAACAGAACCATTCCCAAACCAGGCAGACATTTATATATCTGTACCTAACCTTAGAATGGAATGCTCATTTTGATAGAGAAGGTAAGCAGCTAGCAGTCCTCTGTTAAAGAAAGCTGGCTGTGATTTCATAGATCTCAAAATCTGTCATCCTCACGTTAGCTGACTATCTGGCACCTAATGAGAAAAACAAATTACTTTTACTTTCTACGAAAGACATTTGCGTTTAGAACTTTTTTGGACTCATAAAAGGTTTATAAAGCATCCACTCAAGCCATTCTACCTGCATTTTTCACCTAAAAGGGTCTTTATGAAATCTTACAGTAAATTTAATAACCCTCTTCAATAAACATGAGCTTTTATGGGTATGACATATCTAAATAGACTCAATGGTCTGGGAATAAAATCTGCATCAGTAATATTTTCAGTGCCGTAATATCCTACATATTAAGGGGGAAAAGCCACATACAGAGCAGACTCCTGCATAAGAAAAACAATTAGTCTCCAAGTTTAAGAAAGCAACTGGTCAGTGAACACTTGGGTGACTCATTAAGTTAAATGTGAAATGTCCTGATGTGTATGATATCGAGTTTCATGATATTCGAACATTAGCATCTTTCATTTTCTTCCATTTTCAGCAAATGCACATTATAGAAATAACTTCAGAAATGGCCTTCAGTAATCACTCATACTGCGTTTTTCAGGAGAGCGACCTTCACATGAAGCGCTTCCGCATCTCCATCGCCTCCGGGAGGGCTTCTGCTTGGGTGAGCTGCTTACACGAGCCCTATTGCTGCGGGCATCTCATAGCTCCTTTCACCAGGTAAGCTACCAAATTAGGCATGAGACTGGGACCCTCATTTCTCCTCTTGCTGGTGTGGATCAGTAAGGAAGACAGGAAAATGCTAGTGACTTTTTTATAGCTGCTATATAACAAGAGAATGAAATGTCAAAGCCCTGGAAACTGCATCTTTCTTGTCCTATCAAAGCTCATCCAGTTCCTGCTGATACTGAGACTTGCCCCTCACCTTCAACTTTGCCTTGTCAGCAAGTAGCAATTTAAAATTCAGCAATGCAGAGCAGTCCAAAAAGTCAAGACATCCTGATTAGGGTTCGGTAGTTACTGAACATCTACACGAGCTAAGGGGCTTGGGCAAACCTTCAGGGCAGCCCACCCTTACTGTCCGCACTGAGGTAGCGCACTTCCCATGGTCAGATGTGCTCTTGAGAAGTTGTATGTAAACGGTTTCCTCCATAATTAATTCATACTTATAACACACCAAGGGATTGTGTTCTAAAATACGATGAACGTTTTTACACACATTTTTTTCAAATTCTTAAATCGTGTCTTTTTTAAATCAAGATTTGCATTTTTAAATTAAGCTTTGCTTAAAGTAGAATAGAGAGATGGAGAGCGATAAAACACAAACAAAACCACAGATTCTCGCCTTAGTCCTTATTTGTAGCTCCTCTTGCCCTCTCATATTTTTTTAACCAGAATTTCTATCCAGAACCAAATGGAGGAAAGATGTTCAACAGTCCAAAAAGCTCTGTTTCCTCGGTTTTTTGAGGTCAAACTTCCTTTTTTCAAATCATTAGATGATAAAGGCCGAGAAACAAAGATTTCGAGTGAAAGAGCCAGAGATGAAATAAGGCCTCCTGTGCTTTCGCCTTTGAACCACCCTCATCCTTACCTTCTCACTGCCCTGGACTCCACAACTCGGGACACAAGAGCACCAAAGAGGGGCCCTCTCCTTCCATACTTCTTCCATCAACAACCTCATACTAGACCCCACAGAATTGCCTGGCCAGCCTGCCCCTCCTGCTCAAGTTCCCCGTCCTCGCATGAACCTCCTACCCAGCTCTTGTTGGCCGCAGTGGTGACCTAAGGGGCTTGGAGGCAGGAGAACCTGAGTTTGGGAGGAAGCTCAGGCAAAGCAGAGTTAGGCACTCAGAATGCGCAGGCCCCACCCTGAAATCCGCCCCACAGTCCGCCCCTGGACAGGTGAAAATAAATAAATAAAGGAAGCCTCTATCAAAATGGAGTCGGGAAGCCCGGAAGGGGGCGCTCTCACACAATGCCACTCCTTGCCGCAGGCATAACCCGTAGAAAGAAGGAAGAACAGAACTGTCTTGGCAAGGGAGGACATTTTTTACATAGAAATTTCATCTGCTTTTAAGAAAAAGAAGGAAGATCCATGCCAGCCCCGGCAACAATGGACTAACCACCGCTTGTAGCCAATGAGAAACTGCCACAACTTCAAACTCTTGTTCTTCTCCAATGAACTTTTGTTCAAAGCCACCCTCCCCAGTTTCCTCCTCTCTTCTATAAAAGCAAGTCCCTCTCCTTTGTTCTCACGGTTTGCCTATGAATCACCTTTGTTTGCTTGCCCAAGTTGCCCTTCCTCTGTTATTCCCGAATAAATTCATTTTGCTAGTAAAATAATTTTACTTTTTAAAGTTGACAAGAGCAGCAACAAAGTAACAATTGGTCCAAAGGCTGACAAAGAAAACAGAAATAAATGAAAAAGGACTCCGGTTAATCAACAAAATTAATCAAGTTAATCAACAAAATAGATCGCTGTTCCTAAATAACCAAAAAATTAGCGAAGTGGTAATTAAATTTGATTTTAAAACTTGTTTGTAAGGCTTTCAGACATACCTACTGCCCACAGAGCACTGGAGGGCATTTGCTGGGATCCTTGCCAACCTGGACCAGGAACCCAATCTTAGTGCCAGAAAGCTCCCAATGATCATAAAGACTTTTCCTAAGGCCTGCATAGCTGTGCCGACTAAATGTGCTATTCCCAAGAATCAATGAAGCTTACTGCTCCAAATTACTGCATTTTAAAAGTACCAGATAAAATGAATGGGGTGATGACACAGAGAAAAGAAAACATTTAAGGATAATGAGCACAGAGCACCGAGCTTCATCCTAGACAGGGGAGGGTGGGGGGAAAGGTCAGTAAATTGAGCACACAAATAATAGTCCTTGCAAATCATCTCCTAATTAATCCTCATCCGCCCCAAATGTACTAGTTTAACCTTTTCATTCTGGGTTTCTCACAATATTTACAAACCACTGCCTCTCAACGGGAATGGAGAATACACCATTCTGGAATCTTCGGGACTGAGTATGCTCCTCCATGTGCTCCTGCAGGACAGGGTGAGAGGGTGCCTGGCACAGCCCCTCTTCCTGCTGAGAACAATGGTGTCAGATCATACCATCAGAAACCACAACCCTATCACTTAGGACTATTGTCTGCATTTTCAGTGCCAGAGTTTCATGAACTTCATGGCAAAGGGTTTCGGGGTTTGTTTTGTTTTCAAATAATAGTAATATAATTGATCCTTCTAAAACAATGGAGCTGACCTCAATAAAAAACAGATCTCACTTAGATCCTCCCGAAGAGTGTAATTGGTGATATATTAGAAAACCTTGTCAAAAAGCAATTTAATCCAGAAGGTAAGTCCACAGCAGGGAGATGCTGAGAATAAAGAACATTCCAGAAGGCACTCAGGCAGAACTTCCAAAGCAGTATTCCAAATGCATAATTTCTCAAGATAAGTATATCGATAATCAACTTAAAGCTTTGAAAACCTCAGTTTGGAAACTGTGAGGAAGTGCAGCTCATATCGCCTACCTGACACTGTCATTGGAAACCCCTGTAGTGCTGAGCTGGCCCCACTGTGAACCAAAATTGCAGAAAATAAAGCAGTAGCCTGAGCTTTTGCATCACACCCGCATAATTCCAGGTCCACTGCAGCCAGCACACACCGCTCTACCCACAGGGTCTATCACTTTCAAACATTATCACATGAAGAATCAGAGAACCATGGAAAATCGGGGGGGAGGGGCAGTAGGAAGAGGAAGGGCTTAGACAGCAGCCAGATTATCATCACTGTGGTGCTGACCTGAAGAATTGTAATAAATAGCATTTATTACATGCTTTCTGTGTGTCAGACACTTTTAAGTGCATTATACTTTTAATCTATATAGCCTCCATGACAACCCCTTGAGGTACGTGCTATTGCTATAGCAGGATTATAGATGAGGAAACTGAAGCACAGAAAGTTTCAATAATTCTCTTAAGGTCACACAGCCAGGAAAACTGTGGATTCCTCGAGAGCAGAGTCGATATTTCATTCAACAGTATATCCCATGTAAAATATGAGCTTGTTGAAAAGAATCAGGCTGAATTGAATACTTCGAAGAAGGTAGAGGAGATTGCCTGGGGCTGCAGAAGGGAAACGGGATCCTGGCCAAATGTGCCACGAGCAAGACCAGGATTTAGGGTGGCACATTCATTAGATAGCCTTGTGTCTAGAGGTACAGCACATTGGAGGGGCACGTAAGCCTCCACCTCCTCTTGACATTGCCCTTTCTTGAATGGTGGGTGATGATTACAAGTATTAAGCAGTGTGTCCTGCTGCAGCGGGTTTATTTAAATTTAATCTGACAAATATGTATTGAGCGTGTGAGTAAGGCACTGCACTAGAAGCCACAGGGGACAGAACACTTGTCCCTGCCCAGCCAGCATTTAAAATAGAGGGAAGGAATAAGAAACAGCTCCCACATCCCAGATACTTGTCCAGGTGGGACCCTGAACTTGACCCACATGTGGCAGACTGGATTCCAACTGCACTGCCCACACACCTTCCCCTAAAGAAGAAGGAAAGTTTCCGTGTGGCAGACCTTGGCCCTGGAGAAGACATGCCAATTAACAGAGAGCTGGCAAGAAGCCTGGGGTAGGAATGAAAAATGGTCCCGGTCGCTGATGTGCCTGTTGCTAGAGCTGAAGACTTTCCAGTGTGGACTCAGCTTTCTACCATGCGAGAGGGGCTGGGACTCCTGTCAACTTTCCGATCATGCCAACACTGAAAAAGAGAGAAAACACCTCCATGCCAAAAGCCTTTTACAACAGCACAAGGCTGCAGCCATGGTTTGGAGAATTAGACCCTGTTATAGCAAACTGCAGTTGGGGCAACCTTGCCACCCATTACTGGAGAAGCTCACGCTCCTGAGGTAACCCAAGAGGGCACTGAATTCTCACTTGAGGGAAGCTAATTTGAGAGGAGGAAGAGGCAAGCTGGTCTACAATGCAACCTGCCCACACGGGGGGCTGTTCTGGTTTTACAGTTAGTATCCATACTGAGCAGAGTAATTTAAGATAAAGAATTGGATGACGACCTATTATAATTTGTCATTGTTAAAGAATGAAAGTGATTGGGTAAGTAGACAGGACAAATGCATGCAAGATAATATTGACAGCACGTTGACTAATCAAACACCCAATCATCTTACCTGCCACGAGTGAGAATTTGGTTAAACATTTTGATGATGTACAGACTAGCTCGTGGAGGGATTTGTTCCCAGGTAATTGGCAGGAACCGAAGCTCATTAAATTAGCTCTCATCTGACATGCCAAATGATACTCACAGTTGATCCGTCAGATCATCAGCAAGCAATTGTTTATCTCTTCCACGAGCCAGGATGACAAATAAGCAATTTTAGCCAAAAGGGTTAAGGCCAGTGCCAATCATTATTCACACAGCAATTTAACTGATTCTGTGGCAATCAATACCATGCCTTGAAAATGCAATACAGCAGTTTCTTCCACATTGTGGGACCCTTTCTGTGACTATTCTGCCAGAATATAAACAAACAAAATACTAAATAAAGACAGGTCTCAAATGTAGTATTTGTCATCTGATTTTAAGGGAGCGGAGAAATCAGTAAACCTGGAGGCATTTCTGTTGGGCGATTGCATAAAAGAACAGGTACGTGAAGAGAGCTCACACCCAGATTACTGGGGTCACCAGTAAGAAATCATGAAAGGTGCCAGGAGAGAGATGGCAGAGGCTGGTTTAATGCCTACACCAAGCTTATCAACCTGAGATCAGAAAGCCTGAGATGTTGATGGATAAAGCAGCTCTCGATGGCTACTTTTTGCTCTCCATTTCCAGGCACTTGAGATCAAGGTGTCCACTGGAGATTAGCTTCTGGACCACCACAATATCGTATTCACTTAGCTGATTGCCATGGCTGGCCCTTGTCCCATAATAAATGCTATTTCCTTTCCCGACCTTGTCTCATCTTGCCTCAGGCTCCTGACATTATGGCCAGAGTCGAAGCTGTTGGGACAGCATCTCCCCTCACGGAACAAGTAACCAAAATAGAAAGAGTAACAAGGAAAGCAACTACAAAGGAGGAGTTTAAAATCTCAGAACTGCAGCCCAGAAACTCAGTCATCAGCATGCCACTTAGCGAGATAAGCACTAAGTGGGATAAAAGCACTGAGATGGATCCGTCCCGAGTCTTGATTTCCCTCTCACTGGAACATGTAGACGTCTACCTAGTTTGTGAATTATCTGGGATTTTTGCTTCTTCTTCTTACCTTGACTGAGAGTTGTGGTCACTCAGCTACTTCATTCCTCATCTGGTCTGGAGCGTTCAAGAAGCAGATATTCAAGCCAATAACAGCCTCCTCAAATGTTGCCTGTGCTGATAAAATATTCAGAGCAAAAGAGGATTGAAGCTGTTGCCCAACATGAGGTTTTAGGGACGTTTCACTCTTCCCATCCCCTGTGTTTTCCTTGGCCTCCCAATTGAGATAATCAAAATTTGATCATAAATCTCTTTGGTTAAGAGCCCTCCTTATGTATGATATGTTCCAGTAATCACTGTGCTGATCAAAAGCCCTGAGGAAAAAGAGGTACAATAGGTCTTTAAAGCAATATATGTAATTAATGTAGCCATAATATTTATAATCTATATTCATAATTAAAATAATAAATACTCTACACAAAGCCCTTTCTCTGGGATCCTGTCAGACACTCAATGACAAAGGCCTGCACTGAGTCAGTGGTAATGGAGCGATAGGAAAAAGCATGGGGACTGGCCAGATTCTCATCGCAGGGAGAAGTTAAATGGAGTGAGAGTGGAAAGAGTCAAGAATCATCCCCAAGTCTCTGACCTAAATAACTGAGTAGATGAGGCATCAAGATGGTCTGAGACATGGGGCATCTGGGTGGCTCAGTCGTTAAGCGTCTGCCTTCAGCTCAGGTCATGATCCCAAGGTCCTCAGATCAAGCCCAAGAGCAGGGAGCCTGCTTCTCCCTCTCCTCCCTGCTCATGCTCTCTCTCTCGCTATCTCTCCCTCTCTCAAATAAATAAATGGAATCTTAAAAAAAAAAAAAAGATGGTCTGAGACAGGTGAGGGAGAGAAGTTTAGAGTGTATTGCGTTTAAGATTCCAGTGGGACTTATAGGTGGAGAGATCCAAAAATCAGTTAAATATTTGGGCCTAGAGTTCAAGAGAGTTGTGAGCTGGAGGGGCAGACTGGGAAGCTGACAGCACAAGGTTAATGCTGGAGCCAATACAAGTGAATGAAGGGGCACATAAAGATAGAACAGGGCAAAAAGCAAACCTCTATAGCACCACACTTAAGGAGCCAACCAGGGAAAAGCAGTCATCCAAAGGAGGCTAAAATTGGATGAGAAACTGGTATTGGGGAAACCTCTAGAATCATCCAAAGGGGGTTCACAACTTTCTGGAAAAAGAAATGCCAGGGCCCCTACCATTAATAAATATATATCAATATGCAACGTGATCGGGTCTCAGCTCCCCCATCCCCACCAAAGGCCCCCTTTCTGCTCCTCCCTCTGTAAAAACCAAAGAAAGAGTTTCAAAAATGGATGATCACAGTCTTATGTTTCCGTAAGTCAAATAAGAAGAATAAAAAAAAAAATTCCACTGACTTTGAAAAGACGGAAATTATTGGAAAATTCAAAGAATTAATTTCCAGGAAATAATGAGAGTAAAAGCCAATTGCAACAGGCTGGGAAGTTAGAAAGAGAAGAGAAGGAGAAAGCAAAGCAGAGGGAGAGGCTTTTGTTCTTTGTTTCTGTTTTTCAGATTAAAGACCAAAGCATGTTTATAGTCTGTGAGGAAGATGCAGTGGGTGGGGGTTGGGGGGAGGGGTAAGTTCTTTCAGAAATAAGTGACAGATAGATAGATGATAGAGAGATTGAGATTGAGAAAGAAACAATGGAAGGGAAGCAAAAGCAAGGGATTAACCTTGGAAGGGAAAAGGGCTCCCTCTTCATGAGCAGCTCCAGTCAAGTAAATATGATTGACAGAACCAACCATACAGCGACAGGAGAGGGGTTGTCCATGCTGTGAGGACTGGGAGAGAGAGAGTGGACCTGGGAGGATACAAATATTGCCTTGTGTTTCAAAGGGGCCTATTCATGTGGGAAATCATACATTTACAGGGACACCAATGCAGGCAGCTACATGAGTACAGCAGTTTGGGATGCAGGAGCAGAGATGACACATGGTCAGACTGGGGGTTCACAAAGCATATTTTGTAAAAGGACAGGGCAGCAGGAACATGGAGAACACCAGCAGGAGAGAAGTGAGCTGTCTGATATGCAGGGCTGCTATCGTTCTTGCTGCTGCTGTTTCTCCTTTGCCCGGCACACATCCATGCAAGCTAGAACTTTAGCAAGTTCCCCTTCTCGGTAGGTTGCTGCCAATGACACTTGCCACCTCGTACGCAAACGTGGTTCCCTTCTCTCTGCATGCTATCAACTCTCCTTTGTGTTCCAATAGTGAGGGAGATTATATGGACCACCCTGGCTTTCTGACAGGATACCAGGCTACGTACAACCAGAAAAAGTCTCCTCCACGGTGTAGAAATCATTGACTAGAACACTTCCTGTGTCACACCACCAAGCATCCCTCCGGCTGAAGCCACCCAGGTCTTACTGTCGAACTGTTTCAATCCCACTCTGTGTGGGCCAGACTTACAAATAGGAGCAGACCATCAGTTGAGCCCTTAACAAATGTCTAATGGGTTCTCAGCCTTGCGCTAACAGTGGGATTAGCAAGGGAGCCTACAGAGACTGATTATTTCCTCCTAGGCTTGGCCATAATCCAGCCTTTACCTGGCTCTCTGCTCACCCCACAACCTTTGAATACAAATCCAGTTTCTCAAGTATCTTAATAAGAAGAAAAGAGTGCACTGGATAATGAACACAGAATCAACCACTGGAAGGGCAGCCCCCATTGTGAAATAATAAATTGGCATTCTGGTTTATACGTAATTTTTTAAGCATAGCATCACAACCATTTTTACAGCTCCTACATAACACTGGATATCTGCTTTTCCCCTCCTTTCTCCCACAGGTCGACATGTGGGGGCCCAGCCTCCCGGGCGTAGACTGGAGATGGGTACTCCAAGAGCTCTGGCCAGGAGAGAGATATCCCTTGTCCAAAGGTTGCGTGCTTGGAGATGGTTTGAGGAGGTAATAAGGGGAGGGCATGTATTCTAAAATGATATCTCAAGAACACAGAAAATGAAAGATCCAAGAATATCTGATGAATAGTCTATAGTTAGGCAGAGAGAGAAAATCAAGTATGAAGAGAAAGAGGCAGAATACGAGCAATCTAGACAGGAGAAGAGGAGAAGAGACAAAACCTAAAACATAGCCCAGAGCCAATGAGAGCACAGCTTCTGGACCCTTCCTTTCGATAAGTTACCTGTAATTTGGGTCATGGGGTGCAAGGGTCCTACAGAGCAAGGATGCAGCCTAGTTATTGCATGCTTTACTTATGTATATTATCTCTAATTTTTACAACCCAAAAGGCAAAAAAAAAAAAACAAAAACAAAAAACCTCTTACCTATTTCCATTGTAGAAATGATAAAATTGAAACTAAGCATTGAAGTAAGTGGCAGAGCCATGATTCATATTCACATCATCTATTTGCCTTCAATACTGTGCTCTTACCACAATGCCAAGCTGCCTAGGTCTTCCTTAAAGTACATCAGTCCCCCTCAGCCTGAAAAATTCTCCATATACTGAAACCTGTCCGTATATCTGTGAACCTGAAAAGTTTAGGGCCAAACCCCAGATGGCTGTGATTCCACCCAGACACCCTCTCCCTATGAGGCAAAGCCACATGGGGACATCTCTGCCATCAAGCAAACTCCAGTGGCTTTTCTAGGTAGGGCACCATGTTTTCACTGACTACCACAAGGTGCAGAAACCCTGGCCTAGGACAACATATAAATGAATTCAAAGCCAGGAGATCTCATTTAAACCCTTAACTTCGATTTGATCCATCATATAGGCTGCTTCCCTAATCCTTGTATATGTATATCTTGTATATGTGGCTGATAAGGTATGAATGAATCAATATCAATACATCCCCAATAGTAGAAAATAAGCAGTGGTAGATCTAATCATCTTTCCGTAGAGTAAAATACAGTACTACTACTATGTATTATTATCACTGTTATTAATATGTATTACTGTCGAATGCATTAGGGTGGAAAAATAATCAGAGCTCATTGAAAAGTATACTGGCAAAAACCAAAAACAAAATATTTGTCTTTCCTTGGTATTAACTAACAACTAATTTTTATAAAGATCCTGACTTTTAAATGGAAAAAAAATTGGCCTGTGAAAGTTATTCTAATAAAAAACTATCAAGTTAAGGGATAATTCTGCAATTTGAAACCAACAGTCAGTTATATGTAACTGTGAAACATTAGAGCATTTTTTATTGACAGCCAGTAGAGAACCACTAAAAGTTTTTTAAGAAGTATGATGTGGGGATCAAAATTGATGCCTTAATAATTTGAATTTTGCAGTAGCATAAAGTATGAATAAAAATGGAGAGAGGAATGGAGGCAAGGATGCCAATTATGAACTTAAGTGTAGAGATTTCTGGGTAAGAAGGTAGAGTAGTTCCTACAAACACCTGTCAGCCCCACCTCACAACTACTACCACTGTGACCTCAAAATATAAACAGATAACAGCAGAAAAATAACAACAGATAAAATAACAAGAGAAACTCTTTAAAAGACATTGTTACACTCAAAATCAAGATAAATCTCTCCATGGATGAGAAACAGGAGGCAAACTAAACTCATGACAGGGTGTGAAGACAGAACATTTCCCAGGGGAGGAAGACCAAGGCTGGGATGGGGCCGCCCCACCAGGAATGCAGCCTAAAGTCCTGGGTCTGCCAGGGAATATCTCCTCAGAGCAACACTGTAAGCTGCTCATGTAATGTAAGATCTGGTTCTGGACTCGCCTCCGCAAGACAGCTACAAAATCATTAAACAAGAAAGGATGAGCTCAGGAAGAAAACAAACACAGATAAAATCCAGACGTTTCCACCCAAAATGGGTTTGCAAATGAAAATTTCAAAGCACATGAAGAAAATTCACCCCATCAAAAACAGTCAACAAACTCAAAACACAGAAGAATTCACTTTCATTTTGGAAATGGAAACAATGGCACAATCTAAAAAAAAACATTGAAGATCCTCAGAAATGCTTTCTTTTAAAACAACAGGATATTATAAAATAAAAACAAGGAAGTATCATTCAAGCGCAGGAATATTTTTTAAAGATTTAGAAATCCTGGAAAGGAATATATTTGCTGCAATTTTATAAAACTCCTCAGCAGATGGGTAAATTTAACTCATCAGAGTCAAAAATAAAATTGGTGCATTTGTAGATAAAACTAGTGCAACAGCAGCTGAAGCTAGATGTTGACAAATACCCGGGTGAGGTGATGGTGACAGGAATGTAAAAAAGAAAAAACATTCTGAAAACAGAAATAACTAGGCTGCATTGCTGTGAGGTAGCATTCATTAAGATTTAGTTCTGTCTCGCCACTGAAATAGCCAAAGGTCAACTGTGATGATGACCACTTGAAATTCTTCCATTCATGGAGCTCCATTCATGCGGCTGGAATGCAGCAGAGGGGTGAAAAGTTGAGGATTAGGTCCTCAGTTCTGTCCATCACCCACCATCTAAAATAAAGTGAGTTTACAATAAATTCTTCACCATTCGTGTCTGTAACAATAAGAAACCTTTTTTTGAAGTTTTATTTAAGTGATCTCTATACCCAACGTGGGGCTCAAACTCACGACCCCAGAGATCAAGAGTCACCTGCTCTTCTGAGTGAGTCAGCCAGGTGCCCCAGAAAATCTTGAAGGATCAAGTAAGTTCATCAGAACTCTCCTGATTATCAGATTGTTTTCCGCTTAAGTCTGATTAAATAAATCTCCAAATAAATAGTTTGTCATAAAATATTTATTATAGACTTATACATGTATTATAGGTATTACATAAATATTACTCTATTATTTTCTCTTATACAATTTTTAAAAATATCCTTCATTATGTCAATAAATTGATTACAGAATGATGAGGATCAAGACAATAAAAATTCCTAAAAAAAAAAACTAACAAAATCACAGCTTATTTGAAAAGTGAAATTTTTCAGTAAGGATGTGATAGAGAAAATAGATTTATAATATTTATGTTAAAACAAAATTTTAAAATAAGATTGAATTACCTTGAAAAAACAATGTAACACCTGATCTTCAAGAGAAACATTTTTCCAGCTCTACCACTAAAAGTGTCCAAGAAAGAAAGCAGTATTTTTACCCACTACCAACCCAACTTCATGCACACCCAGGATACTCAGATTTTAGTCTCTAATATTATCTTTACTACAAAGAATCAAAGCTCGTTTCAGGGTGATGATTCTATATTCTGAGGCAGGAAAATATCAGAATAGGCTTGGAACATCCTGCTGATGCCAGTCAGTAATTAGAGATGTTCTCAAGGGCATCGGACAGTGTACTGAAAAGATAGAAGGGACAGTTTTCAAAGGCTCCCTGGCTGGTCCACCCCTGAGCGCCATCCCTGGGGTCAACAGTCTGAGATGAGGGCTGAGACAGAGCAGGAATGCAGAGGGCTCTCTGACTCTTAACAGGGGACTTTTCAGGGGGAGGCATCTGTCCAGCCCGCCAAAGAACCCATCAAAGCATCCCACAGCACCCGCACTACAGAGCCAGCATTTGGATGGTGATCCATCTCAGAGAAAGAGCCAGAACCAGCGGAAAGGACAGCATCAGTCCTGAGATGGGCATGCATGCAACTACAACAAAGACTCTGAGCATGGAGTTACAAGGAAATGGTTTTGTTCTCTTGTTCTTCCTTGCCCCTACACCAGAGCAGTAAGAAACAGGGAAGAGAGAGAGGGGTATGATGGAGCAAATCAGGCAACAGACACGGGCGCACACGCACGCGCACACACACACACACACACACACACTCCAAGCTGCTGGAGTCCCAAGACTAATCTGTACTGAAGGAAGATGAATGCTTAAGATCAAATAGGAGATTAAAATTTTTAAATAAAAGAGACTAAATTTTAATAACCAAAATGAGACTCTTGTAATAACTAAAAGTGACTGAGAAGGTTGAGAAAATCAGTGGGAGCTGTTATCAAGGCAGCCCAGTATGCAGGAAATAGAAAGATAAAGCCCATGATAGCAGTGATTGGAGTACAGAGCTCTGTGATAGCAGTTTATATTTCAACAAATTGAAATTCTTGAATCATACCGCTTAAGTAGAATTTGAACACTAAGAAAATGTAAATAAGAGATTCACCTCCAGGCACACACAAAAAAATCTTTGGACATCACAAAAAATATAACTCATTATTTAATAGCCCTTTATATTTAAGAGTCATTTTTAGATAGTTTTTTTTTTTTTGTAACTAAAGAGGCTAATTGTGTCTAAGTTCCTGTACTATTTGAGATAGGTTGTGGAAACTGCAACTGCAACTTATTTTAAAAACATATACAAAGTATCTTCATCTGTAGATAATAAGCAGAAATTAAAGTGATACACACATATTTAGCTTGTAGACTAAAACTACCAGCCATTTTCCTATGTACATGTGTCAGTATATGCCATCCTCTTACCCCCAACCTCAAAGTGGTTAGGGCCAGTAAGTTATCTTAAAATATTGTCTTAGACATGTTTGGTTCTACTCAGTGTTTTGCCAGTCCATTTTCCTTTACGAACAATGTACTAACGCTCCTTCACATGTCCTCCTTCAACAATAGAATATGGATAACAGAGCCCTAGCTCTATTTTTTTTTTTAAGATTTTATTTATTTACTCATGAGAGACAGAGAGAGAGACAGAGGCAGAGGGAGAAGCAGGCTCCCCACGGAGCAGGGAGCCCGATGCGGGACTCGATCCCAGGACCCTGGGATCATGACCTGAGCCGAGGCAGACGCTTAACCGACTGAGCCACCCAGGCGTCCCAAGCCCTAGCTCTATTTTAACATTAATTGTAATATTATGATTTTTCACTTGTTGCTTCCATCCAAGGCATTTTGAGCTTTGATAAATCATAATTGACATAAATTAACCTCATATAATTAATGCAGACTTGCTGTCGAAAGTAAATGCATAATTAGAATTTTTATACTGAATACAGATTCACTTTGTAAGCTCTTTGGAAATATATTTTAAAATGCATATTGGCAGCAGGGTTTGAGTTTTACAAATATAAACGCATCCTTTAATTATGAGAAATTACCATGGATTTTATACGTTGGATGTATAATTAATAGACACCTTTAAAATACTCTATTTAGAAAAACCTTAATGCCTTGAGGGAAAAGGAGGTAAATGATTGAGCTGTGATTTGGTAGGAAAACCTGAAAAAGAATGAAAGCTCCTGATTCAAGTGGCTCCCTCTCCTCTGATAGAATGGCTAGCCACAGAGCCACCAGCGTCTGGTTTGATTTTTAGTCCCTCATTTATAACATGGAAGCCTGAGCAAGACACATACCTCCTTCAAGCTTCGGTTTCATCATCAGTAAAGTAGTCTACTTCACAGTGCTTTTACAAGGGTCAAAGAAGTGACGGCATACCAGGGTTATAATGATTATCATCATAATCACTGTATATAATATATTCCCCCCAAACATCTTAGCTACCAGAAGGTCTCTCAAGATACAGAAAACTTAAATCTGGGTAACTGTAGCCACCATTTATTAAACACTTATACATCAGGTATTGTGCTAAACGCTGTATGTGTGTCATCTCATTTGTCCCTTACCACACCGGTGTTATCCCCATTTTACAGCTGAGGAAATCAAGATCCAAAGAGGGAAGTAACTTGTTTACAGTCACCCAGCTGGCAGCCGATGGGTTGACACCCGGGTCGACTCCCTCCTCACAAACACTGGTCCAGTTTTACCAACCCCACTCATCATATGCAAACTCTTCAGTCTTCGTTCAGAACAAAATACTCAGTGAATTCTAAAGCTAGAAAGAATACAGTCTATTCAGGGCATAGTTAATCCCCTTGCTATGCTACCACCCCCCAGCAATGAGCATGGTGGGCTGGAAGGAGTTACGAAGCCACTAGCTTGACTCTGAGCTTCGGTGCGGGGGGAGGGATCTTTCCCTCTTGTTCACCATGGAACCCCCCGGCAGATGGCAATGCTCATTTGGTAAATATTTCATGGTATAGCCGAATTCCTGAAAAACATGCACCACTGAAAAAAAATTCTTGTCTGGCTAGTCTTCACATTACTAATAGAGGAAGTAAAGTTTGGAAGATGAGACAGAACAGAATGTACCAGATTGCCCGCTAGCCCAGGAGCCTGAGAATGGAGGCATTCCCACAGCTCCTTAGTCCCAGCAGCCTGCATTTTCCATGTGAAGACACACCAGCGGTGAGGAATCAATGAAGGGCCTCTTCCTTTGGGAGCCAAGGATATGAGCAAGAGAGAAGGAGGAATGAGAGAAACCATTTCTCATCCTCATCCTAAGTGACCAGCGCAGCAGTAGAGTCCATGCCATGGGACATGCTCAGGAAATATGTTCATTGCAGAACCCAGATGCCAAAGTGAAGAAGGAATAGAGTACTTGGAGCAGCCACATCTGGCTTTTTGGCCAGCTTTCCACTCTGCAGTGCCGAGTCTCCCTGCACTTGCTCCTTAATTGTTTCACTAGTTACCGGTGAACTAAGTTTTACCCACTTTGACCACAAACTGCTCAGAACTTGGATAAATGTGCCACCGTTACATCTCTTTCCAAGCCGCTGTGACCCTTTCCATAAAAATCAATATCAAAAAACTTTTAGCTTTAGGAGTTAAGAAAAGGGGGGGAAGGGAATAAATTCTCTATTCTGGACCACTGGCAGCTAAGTACCCTGATCACGTACACATACAATGATTTTGAAAACTGAGATAAAACTTTCTTGGCCTAAAGTAAGCACTCTCTTCCTGTAAATGAGCACAGGGTTCAAATGGTTAATCCAGTGGCTGTACAGTTAGGTAGGCCCTTAGGAAATTTAACCTACAAGGAGGCTTCGTTAAAACCCTCACCTTTAGCAGAGGTTTTTTGCACATCAGAAAAGTGAGATACATTTCATGGCTTTCCCTCTACACATTTTTATGCTACACCTTTCAGCAAAAGCTTTTACAGTGATATTAAACATTAACTCTGTATGGGTTAATCCCAAGACACAGCATCAGCCTTAAGGTTAATAGTCCTTTTAATTAAAGGATAAGTCAGTTATTGAACACAGAAGCTAATCACAAAAGGATTACCACTGAAAATGAACATAGTCTGTGCAATTAGTCTGATAATTAAGACTTAAGTACTGGACAGAGATCAAAGTGCTTGTAATATGCAATAAAGTTCCTAGAGTTGTAAGGATATTCCAAATGTTAGCTTGTGCTTTATTGCACCTTCCATTTATCGTGGACCCATGATAGCAGCAAACACATTTCCCCAATGGATGTCAGCATGGGTAACTGCAACAGCTGTTACTACATAAGCCTGGTGTTTCTCACAATATGATTACTCTGTCAACGACGGCTGTAAAAGGTGGCATCTGCATTCATCAAACAGAGTTATCAATAAATGTAAAACCATACAACAATTAGAGATCTCAAAGGAAGAACAAATCCAACTAGAAAAAAAATGTCAACCACACTCTTTAATTACTAAGATTGTTAATCAATAAAATGCCTTCATAACTTTTAATTAAAATTTTATTTGAGCTGGATGTTTGGAGAATCTGATTCTTTGTTTTCATTGCATTTAACAGTTGCACCAGAAAAATCCTAGTGGCATCTGTGAGGGGCCATCCCCTGGGGGACACTTTATAGCTGTAATTGCATATTGTCACCTACAGAGGGTGTTAAGAATCCTTGTTAAAAATAAAGGAAATAGGAGACATCTCACAGTAGCCATTATTATGGAGCAAATTACTAGGTAGAGCAATCCAGAAGCTGTCAAGAAAGGTTAGCAAAAAGGGGTGTGGGGAAATCACGCCATTCAGCAATTCATCATGAACCAAAACTAGGTCTAAAATAAAACCACCGCCAGAAAGGTATTGGTTTTATGAAGTAAAGACACTGCCTTTGTTTATAGCAATGAATAAAGATTAAGAGGCTACTGATGAAGGATGAAAAGATGAAATGATAAAAGAAAAATCAAGTGCTTTCATCACACCAATACACAAGCAAGATATAACGGGAACAAGTTAGAATTGTAAGATATAATGAGAACAAGTTAGAATTCCAAAGCTTTGTGCTGTATACGTTACTTTATCTTGAATTTGTGTTCATAAGAGGCTGTGTAATTTATGTATCACCAGCCCCAGAAGTTGCCTGGTGAATCCCCATACCTTCATGTCAGTCTCTTCAAGCTGAATATAAGCCTCACTGTTAATGTTTTTAAATGGTCTCTTTTTTTACTTATAAAAAAAGAAAACTGATCTTGAATTTTTTCTCAATTGGCTTCCCACAAGGATTTCATTTGACTCTCAATTCCAGCTCACATAAATAAATGAGGTTGACTATTCCTTATTTCATTGCTGAAATAATTAGCAATCTCTCCTTTCACACCTCTGAGTGCTGATCAAATATAGAATTTGGGGCTCAGAGTTTCACTCATGGGCTTTCCTTTCCTTAACCTCAGCTTGGTTTCCTGGATTCCTATATGAGTAAGAATGGTTGTGAACGATAGCCAACCAATTCACCCAGTGCCCTAGAGGCCTGCCATCTCCCTAATTCAGAGCTCAAAGCAGGTAGAATGCACCCTCTGTAGGGGCCAAGGGCAGGCTGCCCCAAATGGGCCACTTTGGCCAGAAGATTATCTTGAGTTAAAAGCAATCAAAACCCAGCAGATTTAGGAAAAGCTCTTTACCTCCCTCACCTGCCTAAATATACATTGGAAAAGACAGCCTGTACCAAGAAGAGAGCTCTTAAAAGAGATTCCTTTTTACCTAAGAAACTGGTCTTTATAACAGGCAACATTTGTTTTCCAAACATCTCTTCTCACCTTCCTGCTAATGGCCTTCCTCCCCCTTTATATCCATAGACCCCTACCTCTCTTCTTTGCTCAGGATGACATATATACCTCATTTTGCTTGTCTTTGGAGATTCATGTCTGTATGGATACAGGAAATTAAATTTTATTTTCTCCTGTCAATCTATCTCATGTAAATTTAATGCTTAGTCCAGATAGAAGAATCTTGGACAGAGTAAATTTTCTTCCTCCCCAACACCTCCATGTTTTTCTTCTCTCAGGAAAAGTTAAAGTGCAATCACCAGAGCACTGCTTGAAAGAGCAACCAAGGAAAGCTGTTTTTGACCAACAGATCCTCAGCCCAACTTTGGTTACAGACATTGAAAAACCCTTGTAACTGGGGCACAGGGGTGAAAGAGCACCTGGCTCCAGGGGTCCCAACCAGACCAAATTCGGCCACTTGCCACTTACAAAATTGAAAGACAGAGAGATGAGTGGTGGTGAAACAAGAAAGGAATTTATTTTAGCAAGACCAACACCGGGGAGACAGCAGACTAACATTCAAAGACTATCTCTAAAGTGCTGAAGAAACTTCTAGGTTTATATGAAGAAAATGTGAGACACAGATTGGTGGGTATATGCAGGTGGGCAGTAAAGGTCAGCTCGGTCATTGTCTTGGAGGCAGTCATGCAGGGTCTCGCTGGCTCAGCACCGTCTTATTGCTTGAGGGGGTAGTTTTGGTCCCCATCGTGGGACGCTTTGCCCACTGGGTCTTTTGCTTGAGTTAAGAGATAAGCTGGAAAGAACTTAATCACATAGAAAGTACAGACTGAAGTCACAATGGAGGTGTTGGAAGTCCTCTCTCAGCATGATTATACTCATGAAATCAGGGTCACATCTTTAAGAAAGAAGAGGAAAATAATAGTACTTCATACTGAAATAATGCTTACCAGATGTCAGATACCGTTCTGAGCACTTTATAGATATTAACTCACTTAAGCCTAACAAAAACCCTAGGAAGTCAATTATTATTATCACACCAAGAGGTTAGGTCACTTGCCCATGTCACATAGCACATAAGTGACAGAGCTGGAACTATGAATCCAGGCCGTCTGGCTTCAATATCTATGTCCTTAACCCCTGTCCTATGTTGCTTTTAAGAAAATAGCACTTAGAAAGATAAAAAATAAAAATAATAAAATAAATAATGATAAATAATTAAAAATAAAATTTAAAATTTTTCTTAAATTACAAAATTTTAAAAAAATAAAGAAAGAAAACAGCACTTGCTGGCCATCTACTTTGTGTCAAGCATATGCTCAATGCTTTATTTCTGTTTACATAATTCTGCAAAGTGAGTTTTACAGATGAGGAAATTAAGACTCAAAGAGGAGAATTAAACCTGCCCAAAGTCACACAGTAAGCAGTAATGCCCAGATTCAAATCCAGTTCAATTAGACTCAAAACCCATATGACTTTACATGTTGTCAAAGTAAAAAAGAATCACTGGATTTGAATTCTGCTAACATTCAATGATGAATGAGAAAGAGGGCTGGGGCACCTGGCTGGCTCAGTCGGTAGAGCATGGGACTCTTGATCTTGGGACAGTGAGTTGAAGGCCCGCTTTGGGCGTAGAGATTACTTAAAAAAAAGAAAAGAAAAGAAAAAAAGAAAGGAAAGGAAAGAAGTCTTTTTAGATGAGTAGCGTTAAGGGTGCCCGGGTGTCTCAGTCAGTTAAGTGTCTGACTCTTGGTTTTGGCTCAGGTCATGATCTCAGAGTCAAGGATGGAGCCCCAAATCCAGCTCCGCACTCAGTGCAGAGTCTGCTTCAGATTCTCTCTCCCTCTCCCTCTGCGCCTCCTGCTTGTGCTCACTCGCTCGCTCTCTCTAAAATATATAAATAAATCTTTGGCGGGGGGGGAAGATGTTCCCCAGAGCATGAAGGATTGCCTTCAACTCTGACAGGAGGCCATGTTTTCACCATGCTCCTCAGGGATGAATATTAGGGTTGTGGCATTTATGGTGATGCATGTTCTTCCCTACCAGATTAGTAAAATGAATTAAACAGGGAAGAAACAAGGATTTGAAAACAATTAAGCAACCCAGGATGGGGGGGGATGCAGTGGGAGTAAGTAGAAGGGGCTGCTCAAGTGAGAAAATCAGGGTCTGATACATATCTGTAAAACCACAATACCTTGCATAAGAGTAAACCCTATTAAACATGCCTGGACCGGATGATAGACCTCTCCCCTCTCTCTCATAGCTTGGAGATAGTTCCTCCAAACTCTCCCTAAACCACGGTCTCAGTAGTCGTTTTCAACCTGCCAGTGACTGCCCATCTTGTTCTCCTGTAGCATTTGACTTTTTTCCTGATTTTCACTCCTGTTATTCTTAGGCATTGTTAGATTTTTTTCCCCCTCATATAGTCCACACTTTAGGATGGGCAACAACTCTGTGTAAGTTCATGAAAGTGTAAATTTCAGATATTACAGTAGGACCCTTGTTTTCTTTCCCAATGCTTAGTATGGCCAAGTGCGCCCTAGATAGCAGTCAAAAACATCAGTGGAAATGGTGCATGTTTATGAAAAATGCTTTTGGCATACTTTTTATTTTGTTCATACCTACAAACAAAGTAGGGAGATACCCAGCAGAAGTAATTTTAACCACTTAATCTCATCCATTGCATATAAATAGTAGTCATATTTGAACACCAAAGAAAGGTTTCAAACCTTAAATGATATGTAAAAAGCATTGCAGGCCCCCGAGTGTTATTTAATTTCTACATTTTGAGATGATTGAAAATGAACATGATTGAAATACGAAAGTCGTATTTTTTGAAACTTTCATTTTGCAAAGGTTAATTGACAAGCAGTTTGAGCAGAGGGAATGAGCTCCAAGTAAGTTTCCAATTACCAGAACTGGGACATAGACTTGGGAGAACGTGTGAAATATATAAATCTTGAAATGCTAACAGAACTTCCATTTACTGGGCTGAGGAATGAGCAGCATAGATTTGAAGACATTATGGCTCACTTTCTAAAGCTATAACTATCTATAGAAAGATAAAATAAAATAAATATCTTGATTCTAATTTCAGAAATTCTTTAAAATTTTTCCATAGGAATCATCAATGACTAATAAAATGAGACTCCTTTTTTTTTTTTTATTAATGAAAGCATTTGCGTATAGTAGCATGCCTGTGAATCTCTATATATTCATATATAGACATACATATAGGCTATGTAAATTCACTGCCAAATAGATTAGCAAAATGCTAGTAGTATGGCAATCTGGGGGAGAGTCTATCTTGTTGCAATTTTCAAATTTCTCAATCCATCAGTTAAATGTAGATTCAGGGCACAGACTCATATTTCCTTGTCAAATAAATTATGTCTTACATCAAAGACCACACAGATTCCTACTTAACAAAACAGGAGAATGTCTGAATAGACCATAAATGTGAAATATGAAAGAGAACAAAATGAGACAGCCAATAAAATAAAAGATTTGTTAGTCAGCTAAAAACTATCTACAAAATGGTACTACCGACAATCAGAACTGGTGATTAAAGAAATATTCTTTTAAACTGATGCTAATTTTTTTCCCATGAGAAATGAGTTCTGGTGATAATGCAAAGTGGTAAAATTGCTATGCATAAAAAGTTTTTAATTAGATAGCAAAGACTGAGACAGTACATGCATCTTTTCTGCTTGGATATTGAAGCACTATGTACATATAATAGGAGAAAAGAACAAGAAATGTGCCAGGTCTTTAAAAAATAAGCCAGGTACTAAATTAGATATAGCTGTAAACTCATGGGTCAATAATATTTGTTTTATCAACTTGACATTTTTCCCTTTCCAAGTAATTTATAGCAATTAATTATTATTTATAGATATGTTTTCTACTCTGGTTTTCCCCCAAAGATGGCATTGAAAAACTGGTTCCCATCTAGAAGCCACTACTAAAGATGTGATCTGGTGTAATGATTTTGGTAAAACTAAATTGTCAGTAGTCCTTAGATCAAAACTATCTTGTAATTTGACAGACCATAATGAATTATGAGATAAATACATTATTTGGGGGCGCCTGGGTGGCTCAGTCAGTTAAGTGTCTGCCTTCAGCTCAGGTCATGATCCTGGAGGCACAGGATCCAGCCCCATGTCAGGCTCCCTGCTCAGTGGGGAATCTGCTTCTCCCTCTGCCCACCCACCCACCACCACCCCCAGCTCGTGTGCTCTCTCTCAAATAAATAAATAGATTAGATAAGAGAAATATATTATTTTTAAGTTTTCTTCAAAAGAGCTTCACTACAACAAACCATAAGAGACTCTTAATCATTGGAAACAAACTGAGGGGTGCTGGAGGGGAGGGGCCAACTGGGTGATACACTATATGTTAATTACTGAATTTAAATTTTTTTAAAAGTTAAAAAAAAATCAAAATTCGTACAGAAAAAAGAAAAAGAGCTTCACTACAATATTGAGTTTCTTAGATATGTCTGACTTCCAAAGGATTTCAGAGGATTTGGCTTAACAGTTAAACGAGATAATGCAGAAAAAGTGCTTGGCATGATACCAGGCACATGGGAAGCACTCAAGAAAGTAGGGGCTCTATACCAATGGATGGACTCGATACGTACTTCCGAGAAATGAGTGTCTTTCTCATCCATGGCTCCATCATGTACGTATTCGTTTGCTAGGGCTGCTATAACGAAAGACCACAGAGTAGGTGACTTCAGCAACAGGAATTTATTTTCTTACAGTTCTGGAGGCTGGAAGTCAAAGATCTAGGTGTTAGCAAGATTGGTGTCTCCTGAGGCCTCCGTGGGCTTGGCTTATATAGATGACCACTTTCTTGCCCTGTCCTCACATTATCCTCTGTGCACTAGCATCCCTGTTGTCTCTGTGTGATTTTTCTCTTCTTTTACGGACACGAGTCTGACTGGATTAGGACTGATCATAAAGGCCTCATCTTCACTTAATCACCACTTTAAAGGCACTATCTCCAAATGCGGTCATATTCTGAAGCACTGAGGGTTAGGGGTTCACCTTATGAATTTGCAGAGGATGCAGTTCAGTCCATAACAACATAGTAAGATCAAATGTAGACACCTCCCAACACGGGAGGGAGCTATGGGGATCTAAAGTGCCCAGAGAGGTGGCAGTTCTAGCAAGCAAGTAGAGAGCAGAAGGGCTGAGGTGGGGGCATTCCAGCACCTTCTCCTGCACGTTCTTCCTGTCCTGGTAGCGTTTGCCTTCTCTTCTGCACCAGTACCTGTGCATCTTTGATTTTTTCTGCATCAGCATCAAAGCATCTGAGCCCTGAGTCAGATGTTGATTTCCTTAAATACTTTGTGAAAGTGAGTAAAAGGCTGGGCACTCTGAAGAGCTGCCCTGTACCACACCCCGCCCCGCCCCACCCCCAGAACCTACTTATATCTAAAGAAGCTCTGGTTAACTGAACGGGGGTGAGGAGGGAAGATTCTGCACCATGATTTAAACCACCTGCTCAGGATTCTTTATTCTCCCCACCTGCTTCCTTACTTTTTTTTTTTTTTTTTTTTTGCCAGTGGCTCTGTGCTCCTGCGAATGAAGAAAAACCAAGTCATGGGGTGAGGGGCCAGGTGGCAGTTCCAAACAAGGATTGGGGGGGGCAGTAAGGCTACGGGTGGGGAAGTGGAACGGGGAAGGGGAGGGCAGGGAGTGGCCTATATTAAAAGAGACCAGAAGAAACTCAAACGGATCCTTGTCTTAGCACGAGCAGTGTTCTTTTATCCTTGTTGTTTCATCCTGTGCAAATGGTAACTGCAATTTACGAGGCTGTATTAATGTGCTAGTCAGGAAAGAGTCCCCTTTCCTTAACAGGATGTTAGTGTGAAGAAACACTGTCATGGCAGAACATTATTTCCATAGAATATGTAATTAGCTACAGCATGAACCTTACGGAAAGGGAGGAAACAGACATCTCTTCCCTGTTTCCCTTCTCTCTGAGTTACGGAAGGAGGGGGTGTGAATCTGAGAGTGTCTGTAATTTAAGCCCTGGCATAATGCCTAGTACAGTGCTCTACACTGTGTTCAATAAATAGGTGTTGTCAACTGACAACCCCATTGTAGAGTAACATTTGTTTCTTTAGCCAAATTCACTGTATGTGCAGAGTTCCATTGTTCTTTGGGACTCTCTCTTCCTTAAAATGATGGATTGCCAACTAATAAAAATGTTTTCACCTTTATCTCCACTCCTCTCACCCCCTTAAGTTCTTCTTTTACTGCCAGGCTCCATGTCAGCTGATGCAGCCACCCATCTCTCATTGGCTTCCTGGGACCCAGCAGCTCAGAGCCATTCCGGTTTTAAAATATTGCCAAATCTTTCATTATAATCGAGGTTTGTTGATTAGAGAAAATGTGGATTATGTTTTAATTGTTCAGAAATAATAGCATTCTGACTGGCATAAGCCAGGAAAGTCTCCCCTGAGCAAAGACACCCCAGCTGTGAAAAATTAAGAGGCAAACTCAGCTATAAAATGAGGAAGCTGAGAGTGGTGGAACAGTCTAACCGAGGGGATACCATCTTTTTTGCCTAAATCGAAAGAGGTTTTGTAGTCTTTAAAAACACCTTAGAAAATTAATGGTTTGGGCAAATAACGTCTTTATCCAAAAAAGGAGATGAGTGGTTTCTCTTATCTCTATATATACTATCGATTATTCTGGAGCCTTCTGTGACCCACATTCCCCTCCATCTACCAATCAGAATCTAAATTACATGCAGCACCTGAGGAAAAGGCACTCAAAGAATCACAAGTTAACATTTGTCTTCTCTGCATGATCACAAGTAGCGTGAATATTCTTCAAGCTCGAACCAGAAAGATACTGCACCGAAAGTTTATTGAAGAACTTTGCCGCTCAGAATCAAATTTAATTAATGAGATGTGACCCGTGTGACCATTGCATAAATATACCACATCTCCTCTATTCATTCATCTATTGCTGAATATTTAGGTAGCTCCCATAAATACTTGTAGGAGTGCTGACCGCGCTGAATCCATGTTTGGCCCTCCATCTTGTTCACGCCTCAGCAATGGCTTCCGTCAAGGCTATGAGTTCCAGGCCCTCTGGAGGTTAATGTGCACCCTGATGGGGATGTGGAGGACTTCTGACCGTACCTAGAGTGGTGCACAGAAGGCACCAGTTTAGATAACTACTAGAAATGACCAGCACACAGAAGGGTCTACTTTAGATAACTAGTAGAGCTCCTCTGGCGCACACATGGCGCCACCTTAGATAACTACCCTGTGACGTCACCACCATGCGCCTCACTTTATAAAACCTGACGGTTACGTCCAGACTGTGTGGAGAAAGGCTCGGAGAATAACTGCGGGGCAACGGTCTCCACGCGCCTGGATTATCGCCAGATGCCCCCTGTCAGTAAGTTACCCCGAAGAAAACTCTGTGTAAACAGTGTGGAGTAGCTTGCTTCATTCTTCAGTCTGAAGTGGCTTCTCAGTCTGGAGAAGACTTTACTGACCCTCCTCCACCTTCTAACAATAATGGTGCAATTAACAAAGGGGTGCATATCTTTTCAAATTAGTGTTTTTGTTTTCTTCAGGTAAGTCCCCAAAGTAGAATTACTGGATCATATGGTATTTCTTTCTTTCTTTCTTTTTTTAAGAGCCTCCACACCGTTTTCCAGAGTGGCTACCCCAGTTTATATTCCCACCAACAGTGCACAAGGGTTCCCTTTTCTCCACATCCTCACCAAAACTTTACTTCTTGTCTTTTTTATTTTAGCCATTCTGACAGATGTGAAGGAGTATGTGGGGTTTTTTTGTGTTTTTTTTTTTTTTTTGGAGTATGTGGTTTTGATTCATATTTCCCTGATGAGTGATGTTGAGCATATTTTCATGCATCTGTTGGCCATCTCTGTGTCTTCTTTGGAAAAATGTCTATTCAGATCCTCTGCCCTTTTTAAAATCAGATTTTTTTTGGTGTTGTATGAGTTTTTATATATTTGGATATTAACCCCTTTTCGGAAATATTTGCAAATATCTTCTCCTATTTAGTAGGTTGCCTTTTTGCTTTATTGATGGTTTCCTTTGCTGTGCAAAAGCCTTTTTACTTTGATGTAGTCCCATTATTTATTTTTGCTCTTGTTTCCCTTGCCTGGGAAGATAAGTCCCCCCCCCCCCAAAATATTGCTAAGGTTGATGTTCAACATATTACTGCCTTATGTTTTCTTTTAAGGACTTTTATGGCTTCATATCTCACATTTCGGTCTTTAATTCATTTTAAATTTGTTTTCTGGATGGTGTATGAAAGTGGTCCAATTTCATTCTTTTGCATGTGGCAGTCTGGTTTTCCGACCACAATTTATTAAAGAGACTGTCTTTTCATGTATCATATGACCTCACTGATACGAGGAATTCTTAATCTCAGGAAACAAACTGAGGGTTGGTGGGTGGGAGGGATGGGGTGACTGGGTGATAGAAATTGGGGAGGGTATGTGCTATGGTGAGTGCTGTGAAGCGTGCAAGACTGTTGAATCACAGATCTGTACCTCTGAAGCAAATAATACATTATATGTAAAAAAAAAATTTTTTTAAAAGATAGCAGGAGGGGAAGAATGAAGGGGGGGAAGTTGGAGGGGGAGACAAACCATGAGAGACTATGGACCCTGAAAAACAAACTGAGGGTTCTGGGGGGGGGGGGGGGGAGGATGGGTTAGCCCGATGATGGGTATTAAAGAGGGCACCTTCTGCATGGAGCACTGGGTGTTATGCACAAACAATGAATCATGGAACACTGCATCAAAAACTAATGATGTAATGTATGGTGATTAACATAATAAAAAAGAAAAGGCTATAAAAAAAATAAAGAGACTGTCTTTTCCCCATTGTATATTCTTGCCTTCTTTGTCATAGATTAACTGATGGTATGAGTTTGTTTCTGGGCTCTCTATTCTGTTCCATTGATTTATGTGTCTATTTTTGTGGCAATACCATACTGTTTGATTACCATACCTTTGTAGTATAGCTTGAAACCTGGGATTGTGATACCTCCAGCTTTGTTCTTTCTCAAGATTGCTTTGGCTGTTCGGGGTCTTTGGTGGTTCCATATAAATTTAAGTATTATTCTAGTTCTCTGAGAAATACTATTGGTATTGATAGGGATTGCATTGAATCCGTAGATGGCTTTGGGTAGTATGGACATTTTAACAATATTAACAATATTCCAATCCACGAGCATAGTATATTTTTCCATTTTTTTGTGTGTTGCCTTCAATTACTTTCATCAGTGTCTTATAGTTTTCAGAGTACATGTCTTTCACCTCTTTCGTTAAATTTATTCCTACGCATTTTATTCTTTTTGATACAATTGTAAATAGTATTTTTTTATTTGTTTGCTACTTTGTTATTACCGTGGAGAAACAGATTTCTGTATGTTTATTTTGTATCTGAAACTTTACTGAATTCATTTATTCTATTTTTAATGAAATCTTTAGGGTTTTCTATGTATAATATCATGTCCTCTGCAAATAGTGACAGTTTTACTTCTTCATTACCAATTTGGATGCCTTTTCTGATTGTATTGTTGTGGTTAGGACTTCCAGTACTATGGTGACTAAAACTAGTGAGAGTAGAATGATATCTTTGTCTTGTTCCTGATCTTCGAGGACAAGCTTTCAGGTTTTCACCACTGAATATGCTATAGCTGTGGATTAATCATACTACTTTTTTAACAGTAATTCTACATTAAATAAATGAAAATTTGGTTACCTTATTTGTCAAAGTATTAAAGCCTATACTTGGAAACTCATGGGATGTAAAATGTCCTAAAATCAATAGGTTATGAATATTTTGGCAGCAATATTTAAGAATCCAATATGCAAATTTTTACTTCCTACACCAATAAGGATTTACAATTTTATTTGACTAAAAAACAAGGTTATAGATGATCTCTTTGTAGGATGAGACAGCACATAAATAAAACAAAATAAATAGGTTATAGAGATTTCTTTAGAAATCTCCCTTTTAATTTATTTTAACAAAATAAGGTTTGGACTTTTTCCCTTTACAAATATTTTACTAAGAAATACGTGTGTGGTTTTTATTTCCAACAATTTATCTCCAGACCTTCCAGCATTACTTACAAAGAAAAAACACAAATACCCATTTTTGTATGGAGTGAGTTCCATCTTTACATACCTTGCCTTTATTTTTCAGTGGAATGAGAATGAATGATGGACTTCTTAATTTTGTAAAGTCCAAATCACTTCTTTTTTGTTTTTTTTAAAGATTTTATTTATTTATTCATGAGAGAGAGAGAGAGAGGCAGAGGGAGAAGCAGGCTCCCAAGGAGCAGGGACCCCGATGCGGGACTCGATCCCAGGATCCTGAGATCATGACCTGAGCCGAAGGCAGACGCTTAACTATCTGAGCCACCCAGGCGCCCAAGTCCAAATCACTTCTTAACCTGTAATAAACTAACGCAAAAACACATTTAAAGCTTTTATCCTGCCCTCAAAGAAGAAGCCAAATGGGTGGCATTACATTGTCATGGCAATTATCAAAGTGTTTGAGCTAACCTACTTTATTTTGAAAGCTTCAACACACCCTTATTTTTGAAATATTGAAAGCTTCAGTAAACACACATGTAACTTGAGGTGAGTTACATTTAAAAGGATGGAGAAGAGAGGGCCTGAATCAAGGCTAGTCATTGTAGAGTGTCAGATTCAGAGCTGGAAGGGCTGGAGGAGGGGTTTCTCCTTTCCCTGGGCTCCACCAACCCTGTGCTCGCTGGCACGTCTGTCCAAGCACACAGCTTACTGAAGCCCAGCAGCCTTTATTCTACTACAGTGAGGGGAGCTCACTGAGGAGAGGATATCTTATTCCTTTTGTTATACAGCTGCCTAACTTGTCTTTTCAAACATGTTCAATAAATTGTGGGTGAATAAATAACATGACTCAATCCCCTCTTGTTACGGACAATAAAAAAGAAACCAAGAGAAGGACAATGACTTGTGTTAGGGTATTAGAATGGGGACCTGATAAAACTGCAGATCTTTCAATGTTCATGCCCTGGAAATCTCAGCCAGCAAGTCGAACCAAAAGTAGGACCAAAGTGCAGGAAATGGGTTGAATATAGGTTGTGGCTCATGATAATTGATTTATGTGGCTTTTTTATGAAGATGTTGCCCTTAATATTATCAACATAATTTATTATCTTACTCCATTGAGATATCTAACATGGAAGTCCAGTGATTTAGAGCACGGTGGATTCAAATTCCAGCTGTGTGGCCTTGCTCAGTTCCTTGGCCTGATCCTCAGATCAATGTTCTCTGTAATGTGGATGGACAAGTAGCTACTCTTAGTTGTTACAAGGACCAGACAGCATAAAACACGTAAGGGCAGGGGTGCCTGGGTACCTCAGTTGTTGGGCATCTGCCTTCGGCTCGGGTCATGATCTCAGGGTCCTGGGATTGAGCCCCGCATCGGGCTCCTGCTCAGCGGGGAGTCTGCTTCTCCCTCTCCCACTCCCCCTGCTTGTGTTCCCTCTCTTGCTGTGTCTCTCTCTGTCAAATAAAATCTTTAAAAAGAAAAAATTTAAAAAAAAAAACACCTAAGGCCAGAGAGCTCAGGGCCCATCACGTGCTTATCAACACAGCAATCATTTAAAGTGCTTTGTAGGGATTCATTAAACCCTTGAATGAATGAGAAAAAGAGACCCCCCCCCCCAAAATTTATTTAAAACATGTATACCTATTAATGCAGATCATAAAACATAGCTCCTGCACATTTATATTTTTAAATACTTATATAGGTACAGTATATATACAGAAAGGGAATTCTGGAAAAAGGTACAAAACATTAAGGTGGTTGTTTCTGGGTAGTGGAATTTTTATCTGTATTTGTATATATTTTCCACAATAAACATGAATAATTGTGTAAAGTAAATTTAATGTATTTTTTAAACATCGATATTGACTTTTATCTGGTTTAAAATCTTCTCTAAGGTACGTCCTAAAATTACTGTACTTTCACACATGAGCTATGGATAATGCCAAAGTTATTGGAATTTTCCTCCCAAATGCTGCTGAGGTTTTTGTTTTTCATTATTTTTATAGTTATTTATTTCTTCTACTTAATACCATGTGTCAGGTACTATTCTAAGTACTTTATAAATATCAACTTAAGAAAGAGCGATAATACCCTATTTGGGGAGAAAAGTAGCTCAGGGTAGGGGCAAGACCTATCTAGATTAAAATCTTTTTAAAGGATAGTCTAAGTTCTGTCTTTTAAAGCCAGACTAATGAAAAATGCAGGGCAAATGCAAAATTCCTGCAAGCTATTTTATTCATATGTACATAATGGCCACAAAAAAATGATCTAGCTAAGTATAATCTAATAACTATTTTCTAAATAATTTGGACATGGTTTTATAAGACATCATTTTACAAGGAAATCACCCAAAACTATGTAAACTATATAATAGGCACCTAACACAAAGCTACAAATTGCTATTCTCTAAGTGAAATTCAAGTACATAATTATAAATGTAATAAGATTGAAAAGTAGTTCTCATTATCTCTCCCATCTAACTCTTCTCCGCACGCACAAGGTCCCCATGAAGCCAGTAGGCAAGACTGGGTAGCTGTGAGGTCACAGAGGGGGCACAGCAGTGGGTAAGACTCGGGCTGGTAGTCAATATGATATACCTCTAGAATCTGTATAATCACCCTGAATAACATGGGCACATCATGGTAATATATGATGGGCTATCATTTTCCCTTGCTGTTCTTTATGTAGCTGTGATGACCATAACTCAACAACAAATTTGTCATAGAACCATCAAAGAGGGGGGAAAAAATCAATGAGCTTGCATACGTCTGTTCTGGGAACATATGATTTTGTTCTAATATAAATCCAAATATATTCACAACCATATTTGCTTTATGTGTAGAAATAGCCACTCTTAAATATCAGTGCTCCAAAAGCACCAAATTTGCCACTGCTGTCCCCTGAATGTCACACGCTAGAAAGACGGCCTTGGCAGAGGAAGGCCGAAAACCTCTTGGCAACAGCGAGAACCATCACCAGTCCTCCTGAGCTGGGCGCTGCAGAGAGGCCCCTGCGAGAGTCAGTGGCCCCACCTGGGAGAGACTAATCGTTTTCCAACCGGCTCTAACATTCATTTAGCACCAGAAGACGTGTTCATGTTTGAAGTTTTAAACTCTAAGCGTTTTTGATGAATGAAACAACAGAGTCAGCCTTACTGTTCCTAATTCTCCCCTTTCTGACACACCAGGGCCAGCTCTGGGCCGAGCCTCATCTGGGCCATGGCTACCGGCTGTGCTGGTGACTATGTTCACATTGGAAAGAAGGCAGCAGAGAATGATGAAACCATCTCCTTCTGGGGTCAAACAAAGGCGCTCTTCCGGGGCGCCTGGGTGGCTCAGCCGTTAAACGTCTGCCTTCGGCTCAGGTCATGATCCCAGGGTCCTGGGATCAAGCCTCACGTCGGGCTCCCTACTCAGTGGGAGGCCTGCTTCTCCCTCTCCCACTCCCCCTGTTTGTGTTCCTGCTCTCGCTGTGTCTCTCTTCACCGCACCTGATACCCATCCCCTCTGCCTCATTACTGATAAAGAAACAGAAGTCCAGAAAAAAATCCTGCATCAGACAGTGAGCTGTGGACAGAGCCAGGATTCGGAACCTACTCGGCTTCGGTTGTAGCTTCCTGCTACTCCAGGACTCAACCTGCAGACTCCTAGCTCTCCTAGCTCGGTGCTCCTTCTACAATGGGCTGTGTTATGATAGGGAACTGGGAGCCATTGAGAGTTTGTTGAGCAAAGACATGACCTGGTCATCTCTGTGTTTTAGAAGACTGATCAGGTAGTCCCATATGTAAACTGGATTAAAAGATCAACATCAGTCCAGCATCGCCTTAGTCCCAGGTAGATGGGAACGGGAACCGAGGGACTAGAGTGGAAGGGGCAAGATGTACAAGAACCCAGAGCCCCTCCTATGCCCCGTCCCTGATACAGTGCCTAGTGCCCTACAGAAGGGACACAGTAACTACTGTGAAATGGATAGAGAAATCAGAGGCAGGAAAGACAGGAACCAGTGACTGACTGGATAAAAGGAAGACAAAGAGTAAAAGATGACCTCTAAGTTTTGGGTTCTATAGCTGAGAGAATGTTGTGGAAGTTGGAGGAGAAATTGGTAATGGGAGCATCAGGCAGAAAATGGAGTATTGGGGTCACCCAGCGTGGACCCAGACAGGGCTTTCTTGAATCGCTGACCTCAAAGTGATTGGTGAAGCCCTAGGATAGACAAGAGTGGCCTGGAATTACAGAAGCAGAAAAGGGCTGAAGCCATTATTGGGGTTAATCTGCACCCGCAGGGTGCACCCAGCTGTAGCTTTTTAGACTCCTAGTTCTCCACACAGGGTTGATAGAACCATGGTGCTGGCATCTGGCAAAAACAAGAGGGCACATCTTCAGACCCAAACTCAATGTCAGTTTGAGATTTTCAAACAAGGAGACCCAAATGTGTGCTTATGGTACAAGCGAAAAAATCTCAGCTTGAACTTTGAACTTGTCCAGAAATTTACAATCAAGAAACCTTAAGAAGTTTCTATTATAGAATTTGTAGGGGTGCCTGGGTGGCTCAGTCGGTTAAGCATCTGCCTTCGGCTCAGGTCATGGTCCCGGAGTCCTGGGATCAAGCCCTGCATCAGGCTCCCTGCTCTTTAAATTTTAAAGATTATTTAAATCTTTAAAAAAAAAAAATAGGGATCCGAAGGGGTACGTGCACCCCAATGTTTATAGCAGCAATGTCCATAATAGCCAAACTGTGGAAAGAGCCAAGATGTCCATCAACAGATGAATGGATAAAGAAGATGTGGTATATATATATACAATGGAATATTATGCAGCCATCAAAAGGAATGAGATCTTGCCATTTGCAACGACGTGGATGGAACTGGAGGGTGTTATGCTGAGCGAAATAAGTCAATCAGAGAAAGACATGTATCATATGACCTCACTGATATGAGGAATTCTTAATCTCAGGAAACAAACTGAGGGTTGCTGGAGTGGGGGGTGGGGTGGGAGGGATGGGGTGACTGGGTGATAGACACTGGGGACGGTATGTGCTATGGTGAGCGCTGTGAATTGTGCAAGACTGTTGAATCACAGATCTGTACCTCTGAAACAAATAATGCAATATATGTTAAGGAAAAAAAAAGGTAACAGGAGGGGAAGAATGAAGGGGGGGAAATCAGAGGGGGAGATGAGCCATGAGAGACGATGGACTCTGAAAAACAAACTGAGGGTTCTAGAGGGGAGGGGGGTGGGAGGATGGGTTAGCCTGGTGATGGGTATTAAAGAGGGCACGTTCTGCATGGAGCACTGAGTGTTATGCACAAACAATGAATCATGGAACACTGCATCAAAAACTAATGATGTAATGTATGGTGATTAACATAACAATAAAAAATTTTTAAAAGATACTTTAACATAAAAAAAAAATCAAAATTCATAGACTGTTGTATCTAAACATGACCTTGAAATGAGCTAGTTAAATCCCCTTGAGGAAACTGGGAACCAAGTCTGATCTTCCCTCCAAGGACAGAAGGGCTAGGTTTTTAGCCACGGCTGACATTCTAGGATCTGGGGCTGCCAGTGAAGCTGAGTGTGGACCTGGTCTTCCTGCTGTAGAATGCACAGTCAAGAGGATGGCACGGGGCAAAGGGGCTTGAGCACCACATCCTCACAGCTGTCAGACACAAGAGCAAACGTTCCAAATAGGAAGTGGGACCTGGAGAAGTGATAAAAGGTAACTGGACAGTCAGTGGGGGTATGGAGAGCTAGGCCTAGTGCTTACAGACTCTTGGGTGGGGGCTTCTCCCCACATTAACCTGGTTCTGCTATGAGGGTTATCCCTTGAAGATAGATTTCTCCAACACTCTTATGGTATGAGAGTTAATTCCCATCACTGGTGAAAATAAGAGTTTCGGCATAGAGGTGAAGAATACAATAAGATCACAAGTGTTAGCTAAACATATGGAACTATGTGATTATTATAAAGAATGGTAATATTAATTTGCCAGAAAGAAAATTGAATGTATCAGTTTGTGTTGGATATATAAAGGTACCTAGCTCCCTTTTTTATATTTGCTCAGTGACCTCTCTATCTACCTATGTTTTTGTGGGGTTTTTTTAAAGATTTTATTTGCTTATTTGACAGAGAGAGACACAGCGAGAGAGGGAACACAAGCAGGGGGAGTGGGAGAGGGAGAAGCAGGCTTCCCACTGAGTAGGGAGCCCGATGTGGGGCTCGATCCCAGAACCCTGGGATCATGACCTGAGCCAAAGGCAGACGCTTAACTACTGAGCCACCCAGGCGCCCCTCTATCTACCTATGTTTTTTAAAAAAAAGTCTTTCATGTATTCATTAGTTCATATTTACTCAGCAAAAATGTAATGTTTGCCTAATGTGTGTTGGACACTAGGTATACAATAGTTCACAAAATTGCGTGGGGTTTTCAAAGAATAATGTCAACCTACTACTAACATGAATTCACCTCATTTCAGCATTTGCTCTTTCTTTTCCTAAAAGCAGTTCTACTTTCGTGGGAGAAGAACTCCCCCCCACCCCCCGAGCTGAGAGTATCTGTTTTTTGGGAAAAAGAAGACAAAATAAAAAGCCTTCCATTCCTGTATCACAGGCATTTCCTGGATAGTCTTCCTCCAAGGAAGCAAGAATCTGTCCCTGAGGAATATTCAGAAATAGTCCCCTTGGCTTATCTTTGCTTCTGACAGGGCTTGTTTATAATATCTCTATTTTCGCTGTTCAGTTTGCTTGCATTTTGACATTATTCAGGCTTTACACTCTTAAGAGTAAGTCTTCCCAGCCTCTATCCATACCAACTTCTTTCAACACTTAGCTAACCTGTGGATGATAATGTGACATTAACTTATTCTCCAAGTGATCTCTGATATGGTGAACAGGGAGTATTTTCTGCAAAACGCATTTTCTCCTCACTGAAAGGAGAAGAAAGCTAACTCCGGCTTCCTGTGGGCCAAGTCCCTTGTGAATTCTGAGAGGGAGAAAAAGGTTAATTGTGAACAGGTTCATGCATGTGTCACTTACAACTCACCGCTGGATCCCTTCAGTCTCACACCCTTTCAGCAGTAGCTTTAACACACTGAAACCAGACAGAAGTTTTTATTGCTCTCTTCAATAAGACACAGGGTGAGTTTAAAGACAGCAATCTTTAAGATTTATCCCTATGTTCTGGAATAAGAATTCAATAATTCCTTTAATCCATGTTGCCATCTCCCGTGGCCTTTTGCTTTACTTTGGTCTTTTAACATCTCACCTGATTTTAATAGCAATTATCAGAATCCATATACTAATTCAACCTAACAAGAACTCTAGTAGCATGAACTCGGTATGAGCAAGGCGAGGCGCTGGATCAGTCACTTATATTATACTTCATAATGATACCATATTTCACAGACAAATGAACTGTTTTCAGTAACTACAATTTATCTTTAGAAGATCTCTGACAATAAATCAAAAGAGTTAATTGGATAAATTTTTCATGAGGCATTAGAATCTTATAACATCCCTTAACACTAGTTGAAGCAGTGGGCATGAACTTGCAAACGTAGCATAGAAATCATGTAAATTTAGTGAACAGGATCTGTTGAGGTAAAAACCAAACTTTAAACAATTCATGGATCTCAAATTTCTTGAAACTATATTTATATCTCTCCATCCATCCATCTATCTCCTCATCAGTATATAACTGTACATAGATGCTTAAATACACTTAGTTCTTTCTGAGAATTGTCATTGATTTTCTACTTCGAAAGGTACTACACATGTTTCATTTCTAGAACATTTTGGATTAGGGCAACAGCATAACATTTCTTGAAATTACACAAAACCTTTTATACCTATACCTTTTACACCTGTATTCTAGATAAACATAAAAGGAATCTGAACATTTCAATACTTGAAAACAATGTGACTCTTTACCATTCTCAAAGTAAGTCAACAGAATCATTAGTCCTTGTTTCAAAAGCTTATCCAAAACCTACGACCTGTACACACCATGTGGTTCATCCTACATCTGAAATAATAGCAATCTTTAAAATCATACACTTAGGGGTGCCTGGGTGGCTCAGTCGTTAAGCCTCTGCCTTCGGCTCAGGTCGTGATCCCAGGGTCCTGGATTCAAGCCCCACATCAGGCTCCTTGCTCCGCGGGAAGCCGGCTTCTCCCTCTCCCACTCCCCCTGCTTGTTTTCCCTCTCTCACTGTGTCTCTCTCTGTCAAATAAATAAATAAAATCTTTAAAAAAAAAATAAAAATAAAATCATACACTTAGTATAATTTTTCAGCTCAAAGACTTCTTCGAAATCCATTACTTCATTATTTCTGAAACTTCCTTCCAAAAAAAATCCATGTACTTCAACATGTTAATAGGTGTTTAGGGAAGCAGTTTCTGTATTCAAATAAAGTTTGAAATGTCCTCTCACAGTGCACATTAGCATATAAAGTCTTGGCAGACCTATAGTAAGAAAAAGAAAAGAAAAACCTGGTATGAGGGGGTGGGGCTTTCATATTTTATTCTCTAAATATATATTTATTACTTTATACAAAAATAGTATGCTAACTGAAAAAGAAATGAAGATCTAGATCTCAGAGAAAGTGGAGAAAGAGAAGAGAAATAGGAAAAGACTTGATCCATTCCCAGTGAGGACTGGAATTTAAGGATTAAGAGGTATGTCTGAAGAGCATTTTTATGAAGTTTTGTAATGTGAGGTGCTGTATATCTCTTGCTGGTGTCCTTAAGAATCACATTACTTGTCAGGACAAGAGAAGGAAGGAAGGAGAAAAGGAAAGAGGGAGGGTGAGAAGAAGGAAGAGAGAAGGAAGGACAGAAGGATGGAGAAAGAAAAAGGACCTGTTTAACTTTGTAAAACCTTGTGTTTCCAAAACCTATTTGACTGTAGAACTCTTTATGCAAAGAGTATCTATGAACATTCGTGATGTAATGGTAAATGTTTAACAACTTTTGGGAAAGGGAGGGGCCCGATTTGTAGCATTTACCTGTGTTTCCATGGTATAAATTCTCACCATGGTCAATTTCAAACTGCCAACATGGCACCCGCTGTCTCACAAGCTTCTGGCCCCAGCATACAATGCTAGTGTTCCTTGGGACAGAGTTTGGAAATGTTGAGCTGACATATCTTCCTTCCTTCCCAGTTCTCTCTCCTATAAATATACATTTTAAAGATGAGCAAGCTAAGGCCTAGAGAGGTTATAAGACTGTCAGAATTACACAGCTAATCATTTTTATTGGTATCTAAACTCTAACTTCTACATTCAGTGATGATTCCATGCTATCTAACATAAAATTTTAACTCTGTGAACAGGAACTTAGTACTATAGAGCCCAGTGAGAAGGAAGACCCTTGCCTTAGACGCAAGATTTGATTATCTTTCAGCTGCTCAGTTCCTCTGCCTGTAGGTGGCATAATTTGGGTAATATGTGCATATTACCAATACCTCCTAATAGTAATATAACATGCGGGTTCATTTCTTCATAAATATTTTGAAATCCTTAGCCAGAAGAGGCTGTGTGACCATTTAAATGTCATTCTGAAGTCATTCATGTTTCATCAAGTCTTGAAATCTTATAGATCTGAGCCTTAAAGTAGAGGTTACTCTTCAAGGTCAGAGGAAATACCCTACTTAGAAACAAAGGAAAGTGACCTCTCATTTATTCCAGTATTTTTGTTGTTCAAACTTTTCCTCTTAAACCACAATTCACTTTATATATTTCTACTTGCCTCCTCATATTTTCAAAAGAAGGGTGTGTTGAGATAAATGCTTTTAAAATATGGAATTGTTTTTGATACATATTTATAAATAAATTTGAGTTTGTTTGTGGAAGGTGATGCTACTTCCGTGGGCTCAAAGATTAGAATACAAATTTGCTTGTATTGAAGAGTCCTTATCCTTTGTGGCAGAAACATCCCTGTGAGCCCTTCTATGAAAGGACTTGTTACGTAAATCCCAGGGTCTTCTCTGACCCGCTTCCACTGATCTTAGACAAGTCTCTTAAAACCTTGATTTCCTTATTATAAAAAAGAATGGGATAATAGTAATCTATACTTCATGGGGTAGTTGGTCTCAACCTCAGAGATTTGAAGAAGTGATCATTAAGTTTGTGAATTTCACTCTTTTGGCCATTTTACATTTTGACTCTTTCACCAAAAGCTGGTGAGAAAAAGAAGTAGAGTTACAATTTGTTTCTTTAATTTATCTGTAGATTGAAATCATTCAGATTGTACTTGTGTCTGGTTAGAGATGGGTGCCAAGAGTTGATAACAGTGAATAGTTGATATCTTGTAAATATAATAATGGATTTGTGTTGCAACTGTATTTACTTAATAAGCAGCATCAATAAAAGGACAATTTTAGAAACAAAGGCTTTAGAAAATTCAATAAGCCACAGATACGAGATAAAAAGAAAGAAAGACGCTTAATGGGAGGAATTAAAGGGTAAATGGAACTGCCTGCTGATTGGGGCATATTCCTGGGTGCCTCTGGCTGAGCCACTTGTTACACGCCCAAACGATGAAATAATTAACATTCTCCTGAGTTCCCTTCCATAATGATGCATTTCTGATTTTTCAAAGAAGTCTAATGAAATTCTGCAAACTTTCAGAGTTTTTAACTTGACATCTTCCTCTATCTTCAAGGTTTTCTGTGGTTGCAAAATGACTGGTTCCTTGAATACTGCTTACGAATCATTCAGGAAGACAGTTTCCTGAGAGTTACATACATTACCTATTCCTAACACCTAAGGAATATTCTGAACAAAACAGGTAACAGCAAAGGGCCAATGAGTCCTCCTAAGATTGGTGTTGTGTGCTAGTCAGTGCTCCTTCCAAGTGAACTCAAGTAAGTTTATCAAGCAGCTTGTGAGTGCAACTATTTTATGAGAGATTTTGGTGAAAAGCCTAAAAATAATATTATATGAAGTTGAAGAAAAATCGTAATTAATATTTAAATAGAATTTTACTGTTTACCTAGTGTTTGTCCCATTTAACCCTCACAACCACCATAAGGTGTATTATCTCCCATTTTATGGATAAAGAAGTTGAGGTTTCAAGAATTTGCCTTATCCAGGTCAGTGGAAGCCTATTAGGGAAGTTTCAGACTCAAATACCAAATTCTGTGCACTTTCCACAATAGCACATTACCTCTTAGAAATGAGCTCCACTTTTGCTCCTACTATTCAGTTCATTACTGATGTCAGTCCCCAATCCTAGGGAACCAGCAAAGGTCAAGTTAATATGTCGTCTCTGCATATTAACAATAGGGCTCTGACCTCCATATAGCAGAGAGCGCTTCCTCTATAACTGGACAGTACAAGATGGGAACTCTGGCTCCAGTGCTTACCTGGGCAAGTTACATAACATCTTAGAAGCTCAGTTTCCTCATCTGTACAATGGGGATAATGATAGCACCTATTTTAGAGCATTGTTGTGAGGATTAAAAGGGGTTAAATACAAAAAGCACTTAGCACATAGTAAGCACTATGTAAGTAAACACTAGTTTAAAAGAAATAGATTTGTGGGGCTATATGGTCTCCTTTGTTGATGAAAGGAATCCATCAGACTTAAAACTTTGCCCATCCATCAGAGGTAACAAATTAAACACATATAAAAATGCCATTATCAGTACCATCTCTAACATCAAAAACACATCTGGTAAATACTACTAGAGTATTGGAAAGTAGAGAATATAAATTATATGGGAATAAAAATATGCATAAACTTCAGTACACGCGATTTGAATTTAAACATATGATCTCCAAGGCTCCAGCCAAAAAATTCTGTGACTCTGATAATTTGGTACTAGTTATTTGATGTAATGAGTTTACTGAAGGTGATTACTTGGTTTAGTTATCTCAGTGTTTTTCCTTTTAATCTCTTCACATATACCTAGTCTAGTCAAGGCACACACAGAATGTCCACATAAGGCCCATCACTTGGGGCTTAACTGTTCACTCCTGTCTGCAGAAATGTAAAGGCCACCCCAGGCCACCAACTTAATTATATCCAGGATGCGCACCAGAGGTGAAAAGCCTCCTAGAACTGTTTTTCAATCATCATCTCTCCAACTGAGCTGGACCAGTGACACTAAAACCAGCGATTAAAAGCCTCAAGTTTAGAAATACGTTCCGTTTCCCAAGTCCCCAAATGCCAAAGGTTAAGTGAATTATGTGGAGATAATTCGCCATGGTCCCAAGGGAGGGTTCTGCTAACCTCAGATTGCTGGCCGTTTCAGTCTGATTTTTCCCTTCCCAACTGATATGCTTCTTGTAGTGGTGCCGCCAGTGTAACTATCAGAAAAATAAGAAAAGTTGCAGATGGAGAAAATAAAAAACTTTCAGTATGTTTTCTTGGGGGAAGCCATGTGATCAGCACACTTAGCATTTTTGTAACACTGAAGGTTTTTTCCTTTAGCTATTCTCGAGAATAAATGTGAGTAAATTTACACTCCCCCCCTATTAAAAATATTCGAGATCTTTATTGTGTTGCTTTGCTACTTAAACTGGAGCGAGTCGCCGGGCATCTTACTATGGGAGACCATAATGGGACCTGCAACTCCCCTCCAGGCTGAATTAGAACCACCCATTACACCTCGAGTTGTGTGGTAACACCTCCACAGTGTTTCCAATTAACTTTGTAAGTTTTTAATCAGTGACAAATGCATCTTTGTAAATTCAATTTACCTTTTATTGCACCGCTATAAACTGTCTTGCAGCATTCCGGTACTTTGTGAACATTTCACTTGCTACTGACATAAGACAGCTGTTGGACCTACAACAAAGGCTAAGCTTTATGAGTTACCTGAATTAGGATGTAGGTGAAGTAATTAAACCCCAAAGAGAAAGAGGGGGGAAACAGATAGCCCTTCACAATCCACACACACCAATACACAAGCAGCAACTCCTGAAGCAACTCAGAAGCTGAAACATTTGAGATTAAATCCCCAGAAACTCCCTTCTTTTATTGTGAATTTTAACTCCTCATTTGTGGAAAGAGGTATACATCAGTGAGACACTCAGGCACATTTTATTAATAAATCTATACCGCTATTTGTTTTTTCTTTAATCAGATTCAAATGCATCCTGTTAAAGAGCCGTGGGTGATTAGATCATAAATCTGAATGACCTTGAAGATGATGAAGGAAATGCTTCTCTGTAAAGCGATCATCATGCTGCCAGCTTCATCATTTACACATTTTTACAGGTGCAGAGAAAATGTTTAATTTCAAATAGCTTGCAAGAATCACTCCGAATAAAATATTACTTTATAAGATCTCCAGATAATAAAGCAAATGAACTAATTGCACTATTTAAAAATACGTATTTTTTGTTTCTATTTTTGCTCTTAAAATAAGAAAATGGCAAAAAAATGAGGGGAAGGATTAGTATAATTACTTGACCTCAAATACAGCTATTCTAGGTTTCCAGCTTAGGTTTTGGTGTGTTTGAATATTACTAATGACACATTAACTCACTGCCCCTTGCTGCAAATTATTAACTAATTGTGAGTAACGTGGTCATGAGACCTATCTTTTGTTACATATTTAATCAAAAGTCTGCATTTTTATAAAGGCAACAGATTTATGGATGACATTTATGGTTTTTTCCTTAAGTACTGGAGAATTCTTTTGTCTTATTTTTAGATTTATCACTCAACCATGAGACATTTGACATTCAAGATGTAGATCTGCATCTTGCTATTATCACATTGAAAATATTGTAAATGTTGTAATTTGTCACAAGTTTTTAGACACTGACATTATTCCAGTTCACTAATTAATGCGTTTATTCATCATTTATTCATTAAGTGCCTAATATCTATCTAGGATAAATAGTGACTGAAAATGTGGCCGTTCTCCTGCAGATCGAGGATTATAAATGCAAGAAAAATTTCAGTCCCATATATACTTGTGTGTTGTTTATTTCCAATGTTTATTTAGACTTGATTTGCTTTTCAGATGTTTTTAAAAATCAGCTCTGACCTAAAACTTCTCATTGAATCTGTACATTGTTACCATTTCTAAACCATAGGCTTGGCTTTCTTTGACCTTTTCTGAAGGGCATACTCTTTAAATACGGTTTTGATTCTTCTGTATCATAGATGCTTTAGATACCTTATGAATTCTTAATACATATACAAACTGGTCAAAATACAGCTTTGATTTCATTACCCTATTTTTCCCCATTCTTTATTACTTGCATTAAAGAAGTAAGAAAATGCTTGATAGGTTACTGTATAGCTACTTTAGAATGTAGGAATTAGACATGAAAAGCACCCTTTTAAATTGCTGTAAACTGATCATTAGTTTCTCACCATTTCTTCTGGGTGCTCAAAAATATATGGACAGATACAGAAGAGGAGTTTCAATGCATAGTATGGAGTTTACGTTCTTTACCCCACAGTATGAGCTTCACCCAATTGAAGTAACCCTCCAACAGCAGTGCTGTGATTGGGGACAAAAAGAGCCAGGGCCCTAGCACAGCAGTCATCAGATAGGGAGGCTTTCAAGCAGTTACTAAGCCTTCCCCATCCTCAGCCCTTGGCCTACTGCTCACAAAATCAGCCCTGGGACATTCAAAGGGGTGGAGAGAGAGATGTGGCTTCCCAGAACTCAGGCCTTCATGATCATTTCCCAAGCCACCATCTGACACCCCAGTGTGACACCAGAACTTGCCCCCAAGATGAGGCAAATCAGAGGTGAGAATCAAGAGCTTTGGAGAAGTGCCTGGTATAGTGACTAAGCTGTGAAAGCTGCCACTCGTTGAGAGTTTGAAATAGGCAGGCATGGAGTTTGTCACAACCACCCCACATGGTGGATGGAGAAGCAGAGGCTTAGGAATCGATCCGGAGCCAACAAAACCTTGGAACTGGAATGCATACCCATGTTGGCTATGAATTTCACGGGTCTGGACTGTCCTGCAGACAGTACCTTGACCACTACACCCCCTTGCCCATCAGGTGCCAAAATGTCATACGGTCTCTGAAGCCTAAATCCTTATTCTTTAAATTTTTAAATCTATGAGTTCTATCTTGAGTAACAAAATTTACATCCCCCAAACTCATCCTGATGCGAAAACTGAATAATTATTGCTATATTTCAATGCTATTTCATTTTACTTTATGCTGCCCAGCTATGTCTGATGGAGACACTGTTGTACATATACATTAGAATTAAAGATCCTCTCTGGAATAGCAGTCTGCCCTATTTTATTGCAAAACATGCCTCTATTTTCGAAAAGTAGACTAATTGTCCTGCCCCCCACTGGATTGTTTCCATTTAAACCATCTTAGAGCCAAAGCCACTTTACCATAATTTATGTTTAGCCTTTTAAATAAAAGCCTTCTAATGTCTCTTGCATACGAAGCATTTTAGAGTATTGTATGTGATATGCAAACTGTTTGCATTAAAATAAATCTAAAACAAGATTTATCTATATTCTGTATTTGGTGATATAAAACTCCTGCTCTTGAAGTAATTAATTAGGGATCATTGGAAATTATCATTTTGGATCCTAGTCAGGGAACATTTTAAAGATCAGTGAACATCCGAGGCTTCCAAATTCCACATTCCGCACAGCACCCTCTCCACACCCAAAAGAAAGAAAGATTAAAAACAAATTCCCCGGGTATTGTCAGTTGTTCTCAGGCATTCTCAGCACACTCACACGCAGGATCGGCCGCAACAGCTCAATCAATAGGGAAGAGTAATGTAATCATTGCCGCTGCGTTTTCTGTAATTCCTCATTGTGGTAGCAACAGCATTTCAATAATATTCAGAGAGACTATTTATGGTGCTTAAGGTAAGAGGTTTCTGCCATGTGTAGAATAACAAAAAATTCAGCACTAATATTTAACCCTTAATGAGAAAATTTCTTGAGAAAGAAGCAGTTCAGCGCATACCTTAAATTATCTGTCCAGACAATAGTCACAGGATGTTGAGCCACAGGGCATTTGAATAGGCAAAAGAGTAGGCGATGACCATTAATTAATCGAGGACTGGTTGAATACAACTTGGTATACCCACACAATAAAAGATTATACAGTTGGGGGTGCTTGGGTGGCTTAGTCGTTAAACGTCTGCCTTCAGCTCAGGTCATGATCCCAGGGTCCTGGGACCAAGCCCCACATGGGGCTCCCAGCTCGACAGGAAGCCTGCTTCTCCCTCTCCCACTCCCCCTGCTTGTGTTCCCTCTCTCGCTGTATCTCTCTGTCTGTCAAATAAATTTAAAAAATTAAAAATAAATAAATTTCAAAAATAAAAACTTAACAAAAAAACAATTTCCTTCCTCCCTCCCCTATTCACCAGTAACTTTATAAAAAAAAAAAATTATACAGTTAAACAAAAAATGAGGACACTCACTACGTACTCATATGAAAAACTCACAACACAGGATAGTGTATATAGGAGGCTATAAAAGGAGAAAAAATAAGGATATACATTTGTATTTGCTTCTCTAAGCATAAGGAAACTGAAAGCTGTATCTAAAACTAATAACATTTTTATCTGGGTGTATGTGTGGTGAGGTGGGAGAACTGGGGTGAATGGAAGACATGAATGAGTAAAAGATGCTAATATATATCCATATATATAATTTTTAAACATGTGAATGTATTATTTATAAATTAAAAATTGTTAAGTGATGTATGTACTATCAGCAGGGAACTAGTTTAAGAAATATGGTACATTCATAGAGTGGAATATTATGTGGCCATGAAACAGAATAAGGAAGCTTTTTATCTACTGATTTATCGTCAGATGTGTGATTGTGTTTAAAAGAAAATCCATATACAGAATAATGTCCTTAATACGCTACCATTTTTGTGGAAGGAGAAGGAGTATTTGCTTGCATGTGATTAACTAGCTCTGCAAGTACACACAGGAAATGAATAGTGGTGATCAGTTGTGTCGAGGGAAACAACTGTGTGGTGTGGCTTGAGGTTGGAAGGGAGACTCTTCATTGAATAGACTTTTTATGCTTTTCTCTTAACCACTTGAATGTATTATCTTTTTATAAAAAATTTAAACATCTAATTTTTTAAAAGAGTATTTAACTATAATGACTGCTTTTTTCCTAAAGAAAGAAAAGAATGAATTAATAAATTGATCTTGGAATTAGAGAAAGGAAGAAAACCAAGCTCTCATTTATCAAACTATCTCATTTGTCAAACTACTAACCCAACCACCATCAAAGTACTAATATTTCTCCTCACTTTGCTCTATACTAATTTGACTGGAGTGCATGGTCTTTGATTCAAATGTAGCTTAATAAAATTAACTGGATTCATTTTTTTCTAGACATGTAAATAAATGTCAGGTTTGTCTCCCATCCACCCCACCTCCCACTAGAGGAAGGGAAGACTAAATGGATTGAGACTGTGTAATTTAAATTTTACCTGGCTCATTATCACTTTCAAATAATTTATGCATTTTAAGCAGCTGCTTTTCTTCCCCTTATGTGTCAGTCATGCAAATTAGCAACACCTCAATGAAACTAGCCTATAATAAATCAATTTTTAAACTAAGTATTTCACAGAGTTATCTTTCCCTGTGCAGATTTTAACAGCTGTAAAGCACCCTCACTTCCAATTGGAAAGTAGGGGAGAGATCATGAGCTTATAGTTAAACAAATCTGGGGTTTAATCTTGACTCTGACATTTATAAACTGCATATCCTTGGACAAATCATTTAACCTCTTTAATCCTCAGTCTTCCTTATGTATAAAATGGGAATGAGAATGCCTATTTGCAGGGCTGTCATTTAAAAAGACATATTAAATTGTTGAGTAGAATGCCTGATAAGAGTGGCCAATAGTCCTGGTTTGCCTGGGACTCTTTCCTTTAGCACTGCAAGTCCTACATCCTGGAAACCCCTCAGTCTGGGGCAGATCAGGACAGCTAGTCACTCTATTTGGTACAAAAGGAATATTCAATGTGAATTAAAATCTTGACTGCACAGACTAGGGAGGACAGCTGCATCCATAGTAGGTTGTTTTGTTTCTTGGGGGACTTCTGTGAGGAGGATACAAAAGTCAGTTCTGAAACCTTTAGACAACAGAAGCACAAGATAGGCAAGGAAAGGGGAGTAGTGATTTGACTTGGGAGCCAGATGGCCTGAGTTTTGGTTCCGATTCTGTTGAAGACCAACTGCGTGGCTTCAATGCCACTGGGCTTTCAGTCCATTATCTATAAATGAGAACTTTAAACCAGCTCTTTCTTAGCTCTAGAAGTCTATTTTAGGAATAGTCAGAAATGCTCAGCTTCTAGGAAAATGTTTGAACACCACCAAAAGGAGATGAAAAAGCTCAATGTCCCTTGTCTCGTCAGCCCCTCTGATGCTGTGGTCATGCATCAAGCATTATCTACTATGCTGAGAACTTTCTGCCGCATAGGAACAAGGTAAATAAGACCCAGCCCTTGCCGTCACCCACATAAGACCAAGTGAGAGTTATTTTTGCCTACCAGAATCTGAGAAATCTCTGGCAAGAAGTTGGTTACCAGGGTCTGAAGGTCGGGTAAAACATGAATGGGCAGTAGATGGCAACAGCCTGGATGGAGGGGAGAATGTTAGTGGTCTAGAATCCTAGCGCAGACAGACTGCAGAGAGAGGCCATGAGGTTTGGTGAGAGCGGATAATAAATATTCCAGAGAGCTATTTTACTAGGGTCATTGCAATACCACCCAGACTGCCAAGTGGGGAAGAAAATGGAGGCCTGGCATAATGAGGGGGAGGAGAGAGGAAAACCTGAAGTGGAACCAGAGTGGGGCCAAGGAAGGGTTTCTTCAGAAAAGAGGGGACAAGTTTGCAAAAGTGAACACGTTTGCAAATACATGACAAATTTGCAGCAGGGAGAACATACAGAGAAAATTCATTTTGGAAAGGAGCAGGGGGTTTTCTTCTTTCCTCCCTGTGGGCATGGGAATAAAAGAAAACTTCAGAGAAGATAGGAGGGGATAGAATTTGGGTTCCAGGGTCTCAATCAACAGAATAAAGTAACAGTCAATACCACCGTGCCATCCTTTTTAATTTAATTATCACCTCAATATGGTGAATTATCTTCGTGTTTACATAACAAGGACAGTGGTGTTCAATTAACAGGATAATTAATGTTTTGGTTAACTGAAGGTTTATTGAAGATTTCAAACAAATTCTGCCTTGTTCCAACTTCTGTCTTTGGATCTTATAAAAATCTATCTGCTCTCCTCTCTTGGAGATTAAAGCATAAAAGTCATCTTAAAAATAGGATTTATTGGATTTCAATTTAAAAATTGATTATAAAAAATATGAAAAATAAATTATGAAGAGGAAAAATTCTCACATATCCCCCCAACCCAAATATTACTAATATTTTGGGGCCAGTATTTCCTCCTAGTTTTTTTCCTAGGCATTTTTATTGTTATGGTGTTATGCAAATAATATATATCACAGTAGGTCTTTTTTTACTTAACCGTAAAAAACGGAAATTTCCTCACATTATTACAAGCCCTTACAAGAATTTGCTTATACTCATCATTTTAATATCTGCATTCCATGATGGGACTATACCATAAATTATTTAGCTACTCCTCTATTTGGATATTTGGGTTGTTTTAAATTTTTCGCTATTATATGTAATGCAATAGCACACAACTTTATAAATAAAAGGGATTTTCTAATTTATTTAAGATTATTTTCTTTGATTTCCCAGGAATAAATTTTTTAACATCTTTTTATTGAGTATAGTTCACATACTATGTAATTCACTCATTTAAAGGATACAATTATTTTTCATATAGTCACAGATCCATGCAAAATTACCACAGCCAGTTTTAGAGCATTTTTATTACCCCAAAAAGAAATTCTATACCTTTAGCTATCACCTCCCTACTCCTCACCCAACATCCACCTCTCACCAGCCCTAGGCAACCACTATTCTACTCTCTATCTATATAGATTTCCCTATTCTGGACATTCCATATGAATGGAATCACGTAATATGTGGTCTTTTGCAAATGGCTTCTTTTCCTTAGCATAATGTTTTCAAGGTTCATCCATATTGTAGCATGTGCCCATACTGCTTTCCTTTTTATAGCTGAATAGTACTCCATTGTGTGGATATACCACATTTTATTTATCCATTCTTTTAGTTGATGGGCAACTGGGTTGTTTCCACTTTGGGCTATTGTAAATAATGCTGCTATAAGCATTCGTGTACCAGTTTCTGTGTGTACATATGTTTTCATTCCTCTTGGGTGTATACCTAGGAATGGAATTGCTAGGTTATATGGCTAGAAATAGAAATCCCTGCTCAAAAGAGTTGAGATACATTTAAGTCTCTCTTTTTTTTTTTTAAGATTTTATTTATTTATTTGAGAGAGAATGAGAGAGAGCACATGAGAGGGGGGAGGGTCAGAGGGAGAAGCAGACTCCCTGACGAGCAGGGAGCCCGATGTGGGACTCGATCCAGGGACTCCAGGATCATGACCTGAGCCGAAGGCAGTCGCTTAACCAACTGAGCCACCCAGGCGCCCCATTTAAGTCTCTTAATATGTATCTCCAAGTTGCTTTTCAAAAGGCTTTTGAATTAAGTTTTAATTCTGTGATTGAAGATCTTGCTGTTACTCATGGTCAGTTCTCAGGACAATGATATCTCAAAATAATAGCCTAGGACTGTATTGTCCAATAGAAATATCAAACAACTCATTTAGGTAATTTTAAGTCTTATAGTAGCCTCATTTTTTAAAAAGTAACAAGAAATGGGACCCTGGGTGGTGCAGTCGGTTAAGCATCCAACTCTTGGTTTCAGCTCAGCTGGTGATCTCAGGGTCATGAGATCAAACCCCACCTCAGGCTCTGTGCTGAGCACCAAGTCTGCTTGGGTTCCCTCTCCCTCTCCTTCTGCCCCTCCCCTGCTCTCTCTTTCTCTCTCTCTCTCAAATAAATAAATCAATCTTTTAAAAAGTAACAAGAAACAAGTGAAATTAATTTTAATAATATATTTTATTGAACTTCATATACCCAAAATATCTTTTCACACTGTAACCTATATAAAAAATTATTGCTAAGATACTTTATCTTCCTTTTTCACATTCAGTTTCTGAAATCTAACATGCGTTTTAGACTTCACATCTCCATTTGGACTCGCCACATTTCAAGTGCCACGTGTGACTTAGTGGCTACCGTATTAGGTAGCACAGGTCTAGGAATTTGGCTGACTATGTCTTCTTTGGAAGGTGGCAGGCAGTTACTTTTTCAAAACGTATCCTCATTTATGTCCCTTTGTTATCTTCCTCTTTTTAACAAAAACTAAAGCAGGAACAAAATTTAACTGACTAAAAATTCTTCCTAGATAGAGAATGCTTAACTAAATACTAACTGCTTTCCCATACCACTTTGTGTTTCTACCTGTTGAGTAATGATGTATAATGGGTGAAAAAAAGACAACTTTAAAAGGTCCACTCTTTTATTCCAGTTTACTTGAACAGACTCTGGAGCTATTTTTGCTTCTAGAATCTACGTGATGTTGCCGAATGCTAAACACCAGTGCTAACATTCTCCCAAATTAGTAATTTCCTGCGTTGAGTCTTTAATGATGAAATGAACAGGAAAGAAAAAAAGCAAGAAATAGATTTCACTGTGCTATGCTGGTGAAAACCGTGTTTTTCAATTCTTTGCACAATAAAAAGTATTTGATCTGAGCTCCTATATAATCCCAGGACACAACAATCCTTCTCTGTTGTATGGCAACTTCCTGCCATGCATAATTATTTTCCAAAAGTGTATCAGGTCAGAAATGAAGCCGAGAATGGGGGAAAGAAAGAGTCCATGGTGATCTTAGGCAGATTTTTTTGTACTAGTAGGAATCAGTTGGATAGCTATTACCACCTGGCACTGCTAATGAGTCTAGTTGGGAAAACAAAGCTGCAAAGCATTCCACAGCAGACTGCACTGTGGTCCAGTTCTGGGGAGTCTTTGGGGTCTGTTGAGCATCTGAAGATACATTTGAAGGTGTTTTGCCTATTATAAAAATTGAATTCTTCCTTCCTCAGTTTTAAAAGAAACATGTTGCTTAGAAAGAATTATCAGTTGTGATTCATTTGTGCTTCTATAACCTAAATATTTTACAGTATTTATAAAATAACTCCTATAGCTTAAATATATCTTATGCATCAAAAGCAATTTATTTATAATATTCTTGGAGGAAGTAGACCGTTTCTTCTAAGAAAGTATTTTCACTACTAATTCAAATGGCCTCTAAGCAACCTAAATAAACAGACAATATAGTGCAGTCATTCAGAGTAGGAAGTCAGAGTCCTAGATTCAAATATGAGCTCCACTTATTACCCAAGTTATTTTTCTGTGCATAAGACCCCTCTCCTGAAAGAAACAACGATGACAGCTATTTTAAGGTTCAAGTGAGATAATTCTATATGGTACTTAACGGAATGCCCATCACTTCTCTTTATTGTGGGTTTGGGTGGGGTTTTTTGTTGTTGTTATTATTACATCCATCTTATGGATTCCAAGATATCACAGGATAGAGAATAGCAAATACAAAGTCCAGGGAATAGCAAAGAATCAAGCACCAGTTATTATACAACACAACTGCTATGCTGTATCAGAAGAAAGCATGGCTATCCCCCACATTGTGAGAACTAGGGGAAAAGAGGACTACAGCGATGGGAAGGGGAAGCAGTGGGGAAAGTGAACTTGTTTACCAAGAAAATGCTTTGCTATCACACACCGTGTGTTGTTAGCCAATTCACTACGTATTTATTGAGCACTAACTATATGCAAAATACTGTGCTTGGTATTGGGGTTACAAAGATGTTCCCTGCCTTCAGTAATCTTAAAGCCCAGCAGTGTTGTCTTTATTACCGTATGTACCACCTTGCCTTGTCATTCTTGGGTTGCTTGTCAACCTTGGCCTCTTGATTATGGGCAACAATGCTTTCTGATTCACATCTGTACTTCTGCATTGTGCACAGTGGCTGGCTCGTAATAGCCACTCGATAAACGTTTGCCAAAGTGACTTCTTTAGCATGAGGAAGGGAATCGATCATTATTGAATTTCCATCTGTAATAGATAAGCTCTTTGAAGGCAGAGATGCATGCTTGTAAATGTCTTGATTCCGAGAAAGGGGAATTTTTGATGCTGGATTAGCAGTTACACCACTACTACAGTATCATTATTAAAATGAGAGTCGCTAGGTAATACCAAATTCCAGTAGGTTTCTTTAGTCACAGGTGCATAAAATACACAATTGCATTGCACTGTCATCTAAGGGAAATAAAGCAATGAAAATGTGCTCTCTGATAGGTTTTTTCCTTGAAGTTTGGAAAACCTTTTATTTTTCAATGAGAAACTATACATAAACTTTTTGTTGAGCCATAAATGCTGGGATTTCATCATTATTTTCCATTCAGATTACCTTATTCTCTTCTTCTATTTAAAAAAATAAAATAAGGGGCGCCTGGGAGGCTCAGTCATTAAGCTTCTGCCTTCGGCTCAGGTCATGATCGCAGGTCCTGGGATCGAGCCCCGCATCGGGCTCCCTGCTCCGCGGGAAGCCTGCTTCTCCCTCTCTCGCTCCCCCTGCTTGTGTTCCCTCTCTCGCTGTGTCTCTCCCTGTCAAATAAATAAATAAAATCTTTAAAATAAAATAAAATTTAGATCATGAAATACATTGAAAGGAGGAAAAACTGATTACACCACATGTGTGTGCGTTCCATTTCTCGTGTGGAAGTAACGTAGTCAATGAGAACACTTCATAATACTGTTGCTGTGTATTTGATAAAATTATATTTTGAGGAGTGCATCCTTTCTGATGTCCTGTGAAATAAATTGTGCATTGAGATATTATTAACTTTGTTAGATTGTGGACGTTTGCAGCTGATGCTTTGGTGGGGTGAGTGGAAGCAAGTTATAGATATTCCTAGTCTATTGAAGCTCATTATAATCAGTAGTCTGGAATCAAATGCTCATCTATAGCCTAATCCAAGCGTGATGGCTTTCCATTAATCTGTGATGGGTTTTTATTTCTTTTATTATGAGCTAAATGTGTAAATTCAAAAGAATTAACAAAGCCATCTTGACACGATTTAATTCTCAGGCTCCCTCTGCTGGTAGTGAAAGACAACAAATTCACAGAAAACTTAAGAATGAGGGTAATATCACTATTTCTACAATTTTGCCTTTTACATTAAAGCTAAATTTATTGTTGGACACTCATGTAATAAAACCAAATTTTTTGGTTTACAGCTAGCCAGTTTTCCCACTAAAGATTAAACGATATTTTTGTGGTTGAATTAATTATTAGTCTTTTCGTCACAGAAAATTGAACTATTTTGTATTAAAATAAATATTTGCCAGAGTTATACAGAGTAATTTATAACATCACTTATACAAATGATTACCAACAGCTTTCATAAGCAGAAATGGAACACTTAATAGAGATATACCGAAGATTTAGTAGCTACCCAAACTACTTTATCCTCTCCTATATAAAACCTGTACAACATAAATACACACCCCACATACCATCCAATAAAACAATTATTTTCTGGGCCATAATACCTCAACATAATACATAAAAATACATGGCAATTTGGAAAAAATATATTCAACCTGCAATCCTTTGAGTCTGAGTATTTGTGTATATGGTACTGTTTTAACTTTGAAAAGCACTTTCACATTTATCATCACATTTTATCCCTAAAACCCTGGAGATAGAGCAAATACAATTATCCCTATTTAACAGGCAAAGTAACTGAGGTCAGAGAGGTTAAACGATTGGCCCCAAATTACACACTAGTTAGTGGAAAAGAGCCTTCAGCTCTTCCAAAAAGGTCTGAGGCCTCTCGAGAGAGAGCTATTTAATAAAAAGGCATCAAGAAAATTATTTAAATTATCTAGTTTTTTCATTAACCATGTTGTCTTGAATTGCCTATCCATATTTATGCTTCACAATCACCTATTCAGATCACCTCTTAATGAGCCCAAATATTCTGAGAGTTGTAGACAATTTTCAACTGTCCTGGCAAAGAAATAGAAGAGAGAAAAGAGAACTGTCAAAGTGGGGGACATTTTAGCATTCTCCACTCTGTTGGTGCAAGAAGGGTGGGCTGTGTTCTCATGACTGAGTTCCAAGATCATTTGGGAAGTGATAAGAGTTACACAATTGTACAGAAATGTAACCTGGGTTCTAACTGGGTCAACCTCAAGATAAAAACAAATGAATATTCTAGTTCTCAGGAGTCACCCAGGCCTAGAAGGCAGAGTCTTTCAAAACCAAATCACGAACTTAGTTTTTTTTTCCATGCATAAGTGAACAACCTTTTAGCAAAGTTTAATGACAGAGCTGAGACCAAAGATTCTGGTCTAACTAACAATCCTCAGTGAAATAGGTTTGATGGTTTCAGTTGAGTGCATATCATGAAAGCACTCTGGCACAATTGATAGGATGTTCATGAGGAGGTAATATACAGATCCACAGATTAAATTACTTTTTACCCCAAGAGATATTTATAGGGGCGATCTATCAAGGTTACAGAGAACAGCAGTGACATGACAGTGGAATGCTCAACCTAAGCTTATATGCTGGAACATAAAGACACCTGCAATTTTATCCTTGTTAACTACTACAATTGACAACTTTTCATTAAAAAAAATGTTTTGGTACAGAAGTCAGTTCTAAAGATTTATACTTGTTCTTCGAGTTGAATAAAAATGCAAAAATATCTATTTTATTATAGAAAAGATACTACCTGCATCTTAAAAAGATATATAAAATTACTGTTTCCATAGCAAAAAAAAAAGTCTATTTTATTATAGAATAGATGCTAGTTATATCTTAAAATAAGAAATAAAGACCAGAAATATGAAATTATTATGTTTTTACAGATATAAAATCCATTCAATTGCAAAAAAAATATATTTTTCTGAATAGAAATATTAGCAAGCATTTTGCCTCTAGGAAAGCCTACCATGAAATCACCTCAACTACATTTCAACTACATTTCAATGTTAGGTCACACCGATGGATAGAATTGTCATCTTCTACCTCACAAATTCTAGTTGAATAACTCTTAATTGGAATGAAATCTGTTCTACCTGACCTTTAGATACACACATGTACAAAATTGTGTTATTTCCTGGATCTTGTCAACAATTGAGAAAATGGACCTAACTGTGCTTTCAGAAGTATAGTAACACTTCAGCATTATTTCATATGCCTGATTACTTCATTCTTCAGAATACTACAACCAAGGAAGTAGAAGAAAACCAAAAAAACCATCTAAGAAATAAAAATAAATCAGGCCAAAGTTCATCCACTTTAATCCTGAGAAAGTTACTTGGCACCTCTTTTATTGTCTATTTCCTCTTATTTTTATATACATTCCACAAGCTTGGTTACCTGGGAAGAAAAATATTGCTAGAGGTGGGCATATTGACATCCAGAACAGCATTTTATGTATACCAGATACAAATCAAATGACCACTCATGTCCAGGGAAAAAAAGAATTGTAAAATTATAAAACACACACACACACACACACAAATTCATGTCTAGTCTAGTCATAATATCAGAATATTGAAATGTCCACTTTCTAGTGCATTATAAGCTAAAGAGCCTATATTGCCTGCTGACTCTACGACGTGGCTTAGACGGAGCCATCACAAAACCAGAGACAGAGAGCCCTGAGGAAGTTTACTCTAGGGAGGGGAGGTCAAGTCTCTTCTTGCACACCTGAGTGCAAACCTAGCTTCAGAGGCCCAGACGAGGGCCTCGCCAGGAGGGAACAGCCAGAGTTGGCAGCCCATTTAACCAGCATCCACTTATCCATGCAACGCCCCTTCCACACGGCCTCCAGTGCAGGTTCTTCTGCTCTACTTTGACACAGGAAGGCTGTGTCCCCACCCCTCCTGGGCAGCATCCAGCAGGGGTGGGAGTGAAGGAAGAGTTTCTCCTTTTGATATTGGAGCAATCTAACAAGAGCATGAAATGGAGACTCGGAGTTACGTGCTTGGTGACCAGTTGTCCTCCCAAAGTGATAAATCATGGTTAAAACTAAAGCCATATCCAATACCTTCCACCAATCAACCTTTCAATACTGTATAGTCCCATTTTTCTCTCTATAAATGTAACCTTGATTTGATGAAGTCATGGTTCCTCTGTTTCTTTGATTCTCTCTTGAAACGTTGAGCCCAAAAAAATGGAAATATTCTTCAAAGACAGTGTCCTGAGAGAAATTTCTAATTTTGAATGGATATCTTAGAGAATCTTTAAGCAAACATTTGAAAATGTTTATTTAGAGCATCTCAGAGTGACCATTTGAAACCAGGTCTCCACCTTCTTAATGAAGATCCTTTGCTGCAAGTCCTTGAACTTTTAGTACCTGCTGATTAGAAAGCTACAAAGTGATGACAAGCCACTGCCAGCTTAATAATTAATTTAATTTTAAATTAACCTGCATTTAATCAATCATAACATCTCATTTGTTTAGAAGGTGGCAGTACAAATAGGTAGGAGACACAAATTCAATATCCACTCACACACCTTTCACAGTAACTCCAAGGGCTCCTCAAACTAAGACCCACAAGTTGGAAGCTACTTCTTTAGAATAACTGAACTTATGAAAATATTAAGTAACTGAAGGAACATCTGACCATTTTGAATGTGGGCAGGTTATAATTTGGTAAGAATCTGAAAAAAAAGATCAAATTAAGTGTCTTTTTTTTAGATCAAATGCATTTTTAATATGAATAGGATAAAGAAACGGAAAAAATGAATACTTGACTGGCATTGGGACCAAAGTGCCATTACATTTTAACACAGGAAGGGATGTCAATAAAAACCTATCCTTGTGTGAGAAAAATGTTTGGGTTTTTTTTCCTTTTTATCTTTTATTCTATTTTTTTTAAGATTTTATTTAGTTATTAGAGAAACAGCATGAGAGGGGAGAGGGTCAGAGGGAGAAGCAGGCTCCCCACTGAGCCGGGAGCCCGATGTGGGGACCCGATCCCAGGATTCCAGGATCATGACCTGAGCCGAAGGCAGTCACTTAACCAACTGAGCCACCCAGGCACCCTTATCTTTTATTCTAGAAAAAAAAGGCAGAAACTTATAGGATGATTAAGTAGTAGAATCTTGTAGTGGCTAAGCACCCAGTTTTCAGAGCCAGATAAACTGAATTTAACACTAGGTCTCAGCCCTAACCAACAGTAGGATCTTGAGTTTCTTCACACCTATGTTTCATGTGTAAAATAAGAATAGTACCTACATTAGAGGAAATGGTGATACAGGTTGAACGAAGTAACTATAAAGTAGTTGGTACATAGTAATATCTCAAAAAATGGTGGCCATTGGGGCACCTGGGAGGCTCAGTCGTTAAGCGTCTGCCTTCGGCTCAGGTCATGATCCCGGGGTCCTGGGATTGAGCCCCGCATTGGGCTCCCTGCTCAGCGGGGAGCCTGCTTCTCCCTCTCCCGTTCCCCCTGCTTGTGTTCCCTCTCTCGCTGTGTCTCTCTCTGTCAAATAAATAAATAAAATCTTTTAAAAAAAATGGTGGCCATTATTATTCTTAGTGAATTTTGACTATAAACTAATACACGAGTGAGCTGTATCTTTAGAAAGCTAATATTTTTTTAGTATACATAAAGAAAGAACAAATTGCAAACAGAGCCGAAATGCAAAGAGAGTGCGGGTAGGTAGGGTATCCTTACTCTACTTAAGTCAACTCTAGGAGATGAGAGGAGAGAAGGAATTTTTATCACTGTTTATTTTGTGCTTGGGCTCTTTGCTAATGCCACAAGTACTAAATGGTGTCTACACTCTGGGTATTATGGGGAACCACTTGCAGAAGAATTAAACAATTCTCTTGCTTAAAAAAAAAAAAAAGCCTATAGACCTAAGAGAATGTCTGAGACAAGTGTAGGTTATGACAGAGACATAGCTTTCAGGCCTTCTTATAGCCACTCTTATAGTTTGAGTGAAATTTATAGGTCTCATTTGTGAGAGGAAGCCAGGTTTCCATGTTTAAATAGGTGTATGTATCCCATTGCTAGAGATGCAGAGATTGCTTATTGTCAAAAGGATCTCAGATGGGCTCATATGCTGATACTGCACTTTCTCTTTAATAGAATATTAATTCCTTTCTACCACTGCTTCAAAAGAACAAGGGAAAAAAATACGAATCACGAATATGTTGTGGCTTTAAATTGGAAGACTGAATTTCCACTTCCCATTTTTTTTATAACTCTGAATATTATATATTTCTTTTACCTTGACAATAAATAAGTATAAAGATCTATTTCTTCATATCTGGTGGGGAGAGGGGGAGGAGATCTCAACTTAGAATTTCCTTTTTTCTTGTAACTTATTAAAATACTTAGGAGCCAAACATTTAACTTCCCTTGAAATAAGGATTGTAACATCAAGAAAGTATCTTTGGCCCTTCAGGGATTTTCTTGAAGTCTGCAGAAAATCATCCTGATAGCACCTGAAGGATCAGGAGGGGATAGTTCAATTACAGTTGGGAAGTGCTGCAAGGAAGATCTGCACATAATTCTCTCAGTGCTCATTACCTCTGGCTTTCTGCCTTAGCAACTGCCATGTACTACATCAAGCGTGTAAACGTTCTATGCAGAATGTTTTTTTGTCACAGCCTTTGGGCTCTCAGGGCACAGACAGGGCTAAAAGAAAGTTAGCATAAGACATTTGGGATCTAGTTCCCTAACTTTTCAAAATATTGAGATTTTAATAATAAAATATGAATAAAATGATGAATAAAAATATCTAAATGTACTACATAACAATTAGTTGGTTAAATCAGACAATAGTTCTATGAAGGATATAAATACTTTTACTACCTTCATCTGGGTCAGTGTAATGAGTTGTTTCCCAGTATAAGGTTTAAGAATTCATACAGAGTCACCCATCAAGTTAGGCCCATGTACATAGCCTAGTCCCTCTCTGCTTTCCTGAAGACATATAAGGTCTAGGCATTGTTCTAGCAAGTTCTGTTTCCTAGTCAGGTTCCTATCATTCTTAAATCCATTCATCCTTTCCGTAAGTACTTATTGAGCTCCTACTGTATGCCAGGCACTAAGTATACATATGTATGTACTCCTGCCATTGGGTAGGTTAGTCTGTGGGAGAGACCAAAGATAAACAAATGAATATGCAACTACAGATTATGGTCCATGCTGTGAAGGAAACAAGTAGGAAGCAGTGATAATTAAGCCTAGAGGGCCCCTCTGGGGTAACATTCAAGCTATAGTCTGTCAGATGAGAAGTGCCCAGAGCTTTCCAAGAAGTAGGAATAGTAGGAATGTGCTCAAGGATTCCTGGGTGTTCCCAGAACCCACAGAAGGCCAGTGTGGCTGAGGCAAAGCAGGTGAGGAGCAGGGTGGGGGCAATCATGTTGGAGAGGGGCTGGGGTCAGATCATGCAAGGCTTATTAATTTGGGTTTTCTGAAGTGCAGTGAGAAGCCTTTGAAAGGTCTTAAGCAAGGGAGTGACATGTGTTTAAAAGACCTCACTCTAGGGGGCACCTGGGTAGCTTAGTTGGTTAAGCGTCCGCCTTCAACTCAGGTCATGATCTCAGGGTCCTGGAATCCAGCCCCTCATCTCCCCACTCAGCCAGGAGTCTGCTTCTCCCTCTACCCCTCCCCCCACCCGTGCGCTCACTCTCTCTCAAATAAATAAATTAATTAAATATTTAAAATATAAAAGGTCTCTCTCCAATTGGCTGTGTGCTAAATGGACTGAAGGTTGCTAATACTGGAGGGGGAAAGACAAGTGAGGAGGCATTTGCAATTGCCCATGCTTTTGGAGCAGCTCTCTTCATTTTGACTTCAAGGGAAGCTATAAATGCAGATGGAGGGTAAACTCCAAGGCAAGTAAGCACTGTGCTGCTAACCAAACCATGTGTAATATTTATAAGCTATATCCAATTTTTTTTATTTCCTTGAGCATCAGATTTTCTGGAGAAAATTGCTGATCTTGAAGAGTTATACAAAATGACAAAATTAATGAATGTGAAGCTTCAGCATCATGCCTAGCAGAGAGTAGGTACTCAAAAAATTATATTATCATTTTCCAAAAAATGGTATCTTCTTATGACCCATAATTCTCTGTTTTTAAAAATCATCAATATTTGCTTTTATACATTTGTTAGGACATAGAAATTACCATGTTTGAATGGGTCCCTATCTTCTTTTTTGCTTTTTCTGTTACATCTTGGAGTAGAGGCTGATTGCAAGAAAATGAATGTCTACTTAATATATGAAAATCAAGTCCTTAAAAATTCCAAGTATGTTCAATGCCATTCTACTAGTAGTTTATTTCTGGTTAACATGTAAGATACATTGACATTCTCATCTTTGTATCTATACAAATGGAGGAAAAAATTTCAAATATGAATCTGTATCCTATTTTAATTCTGTTTCCAGTTTTAGTTATTCACTAAATCTGAATTATGTTTTATAGGTCAGTGTTTGTCATTTAATACCAGTATATTTGAACTTTACATAATGAAATTATAAATTAAATATTATGAGCCAAGTAATATTTCCACTCACTAATATTTATAATTAAGATATTGGTGTGTCTACTTTCTTACACCATACACAAAAATAAACTCAGAATGGATTAAAGACCTAAATATGAGATCTGAAACCATAAAAATCCTGGAGAGGACACAGGCTGTAATTTCTCTGACACCAGCCATAACAACATCTTTCTAGACATGTCTCCTGAGGCAAGAGAAACAAAAGCAAAAATAAATGACAGCAAAATAAAAACCTTCTGCACAGTGAAGGAAACAATCATACTGAATTGGGGGAACATATTTGCAAATGACACATCTGATACAGGTCTAGTATCCAAAATACATAAAGAACTTACACAACTCATCACCAAAAGAACAAATAATCCAATTAAAAAATGGTCAGAAGACATGAACAGACATTTCTCCAAAGAAGACATACAGATGGCCAACAGACACGTGAAAAGATGCTCAGCATCATTCATCATCAGGGAAATGCAAATCAAAACCACAATGAGATCTCACCTCACACCTGTCAGAATGGCTAACATCAAAAACACAAGAAACAACAAGTGTTTGTGAAGATGTGGAGAAAAAGGAAACCTGGTGCACCGTTGCAAACTGTGCAACCACTGTGGTTCCTCAAAAATTAAAAATAGAATCACCATATGATCCAGTAATTCCACTACTGGGTATTTACCCAAAGAACACGAAAACACTAATTCGAAAGAATATATGCACGCCGATGTTTATTGCAGCATTATTTACAATAGTTATATTATGGAAGTAGCCCAAGTATCCACTGATAGATGAATAGATAAAGAAGATGTGGTGTATATATATATATACATACATAATGGACATTATTCAGTCATAAAAAAGAATGAAGTCATGCCATTTGCAACAACATGAATGGACCTAGAGAATGTAATGCTGAATGAATTAAGTCAGTCAGAGAAAGACAAATATGGTATGATTTCACTCATATATGAAAGTTAAGAAAAAAAACAAAGAAGAGACAAACCAAAAAATGGACTCTTAACTCTAGAGAACAAACTGATGGTTACCAGAGGGGAAGTGGGTGGGAGGATGGGTAAAATAGGCAAAGGGGATTAAGAGTTAAGATTAAGAGCACTGAGTAATGTATGGAATTGTTGAATCACTATATTGTACATCTGAAACTAATACAACACTGTAACTATCCTAGAATTAAAATTTTAAAAATAAATAAAATAAAACAAGCTTAGTAAGCCAAAAAAAGATGTGTTTCTGTATCCGTAAATGATTATCCTTTACAATAAAGAAATATAAACAGTATTCTGACTAATATTCTCCATGTTCTTTCTTAGTGCTTTAATCCATGTTCAATTTTTAGCTATATAAACAGAAAGGTATTTGACATGATTGGGGGTGGGGGTGAAATTCTGGATTTGGGGAATATTGGAAGGGCATCTGGAAAGCCCCCCAAAATGGATTATGACCCAAACATAAGAGAGTCAGAAGAACCTGCAGCCACTCAGGACCCTAACCTGACAACACTCAATCTTTAGATTTTTCTCTGTATCTTTTCCCCCTCAACTAACCCACATGCAAAAACAAAGGCCAATTCATAGTTGGGCAGATGTTTTAATCCAGATTTTTCTATATTGCGAGATCTTCACTTGATCTGACTCATAATCTGTCAGTCTAATAACATATTACTTTATAGAGGCTTCTAAAATTGGCACTGGATTAAAACATTGTTGGTGAATAGTCAAGCAGATCCTTGTTCTATTTCCCAGGACTAGTATGTGTGTTTAATGAAGAGTCATGTTTCTGACATTGACTTGTGAATCAGTATGTCTCAGGTCAGCACAGAACTCCCTTTAGCATCAAATATGGGTGAAACGTGGAATCAACAAACACTAAAAAAAATAACCAAAGCTTGGTTCAACCTTTTTTGGAAAACGAGTTCAGAAAGTGGAGCAAAGATACTAGTGATGCATTTCCTCTGGCTGCAGCCCTGGAAGGGAACAGGGACTCTGTCTTTTCCCTTTTCCTTTCCTGCCAGAGAGGAGTTGGTGCTTCCAAGCTCTAAAATACAAGCCGTAGGCACCACCAAGGGGTGAACGGTGAGAAGTGGCGGCAATCTGAACCACGAGAAGGAGCTAGGGTGTAAGAAGTAGGGATGGGAGAGGGAATCCCGAGGGAAAAGAGGGGTTCTGGAAAGAGGGAAATAGAGGGAGCTTCCCACATTAACTCTTAAAAACTCTTAACCTAGCCCTGGGGAAGCTGGCAAGAGATGGCAAGTGTCCCAGGTGTGCCCCTGGAATGGGGGGCAAGAGCGGGATGAGGGCAAGATTGGGATGGATCACAGTCAGGGAAAGGGGAGGGAAAGGGAAAAGAGAAAATGCTGAAGGCCGATGAGGTGTGTCTGCAGGTCCGTATGGCAGTCATCAGTACAACACAAGCTAGGGTAAGGAAGCCTGGTGGCTTTTCACATTTTTCGTGTTGGTTTTAGATGTTCACTGCTCGGTTTCTATGCTTCTCGGAGGTTGGAAACAACATGGATTGATTCTAACTGCTAAATGTGATTTTCTAGACTAAGTTACCCTCGTGAAGAAAATATGGAGAAGCTTATATTTCTACCAGATTCATGTAATTTGTTTACAAATTTAGGATGCAAGCTATATCTCAGAGTTCCAGTAGTGAAGGTTGGGAATTATCTAATGCCGCTTTACTGACTTCACCGACGCCATATATTCCAGCCCCTGGTGGGCACCTGGCATGCAGGGAGCTCTGGGTAAATAGCTGCTGAGAAGATGGTGTTACTTCTTGACATTAATACCTCTAGATTTCACAAGCATAATAATCTTTCTCTGAGTAATTTTTACCAACACATTCAGAGAACCAGAAACCTTGAAAGACTAAGCTGGCCATGTCCATGACAGCAGGACTACGGATCCAGATCATGAAAGAAAAGAGGGCGCCTGAGTGGCTCAGGCAGTTAAACATCTGCCTTCAACTCAGATTATGATCTTAGGGCCCTGGGATCGAGCCTGGGCATCCCTGCTTAGTGGGGAGCCTGCTTCTCCCTCTCCCCCTCCCCCTGCTTGTGTGTGCTCTCTGTCAAATAAATAAATAAAATCTTTTAAAAAAGAAAGAAAGAAAACATTTTGTCAAGAGAAAGGCTTTCTTTAAGTTTTTAGTAGACTTAATTTTTTAGAGAAGTTTTAGATTCACAGCAAAATTGAGCAGAGCTCTCATTTATTGCTGGGGGGAATGCAAAATGGTACATCCACTTTGGAGGATAGTTTGGCAGATTCGTACAAAACTAAACATACTTTTACCATATGATCCAACAACTGCACTCCTCAGTATGTCCACACAAATACATGCACACACAGATGTTTATAGCAGCTTTGTTCACAAGCGTCAAAAGTTGGAAGCAACCAAAATATCCTGTAGGTGAATTGGACAGATAAACTGTGGCACGTCCAGACAATGGACTACTATTCAGTGCTAATAAGAAATTAGCTGTCAAGCCAGGAAAAGACACGGAGAAGACTTAAATGTATATTGCTAAGTGAAAGACGCCAATCTGAAAAGGCTACATATTGTATGATTCCAACTATATGACATTCTGGAAAAGGCAAAACTATGGAGAGAGTAAAAAGATCAGTGATTGCCAGGACTAGGGAGAAGGGGGGGATGAATAGGCAGAGCAGAGGTTTTTTTAGGGCAGTGAAACGACACTGTATGATACCGTAATGATGGATACATGTCATACATTTGTCCCAAGTCCATAGTGTGTACAACACCCAGAGTGAACCCTAAGGTAAACTGTGGACTTTGGGTCATAGTGATATGTCAGTGTAGGTTCATCAATTGTAACAAATGTGCTTCTGGGAGGGGGTGATGATAATGAGGGAGGCTGTGAATGCGTGGGAACAGGGAGTATGTGGGAAAACTGTACCTTCTGCTCAATTTTGCTGAGAAAGGTTTTTTATAAGTAGGTTGCTCACAGTGTCTTACCATTTAGTAATTGCTAACTTTGCTGAGTTCTTACTATGTGTCAGGCAGCCATACAGCCGGTCATACTTAATCCTGAACACAAGTCTGTAAAGTAGATACTATTATCGTCATCATCCCCACTTTACAGAGGAAGAACTGAGGCTTGGAGGGACTGAGTAACTTGCCAAAGGCCCCAGTGTCATAATGGACAGAGCCTGCACTTGTCGTAATGATGCCGTGCTGTCTCAGGCCACCGACGCCCACTGAAGTCAGTGCTTTGTCACAGCGACGTTGTAACATGTGGGCATGACTAATAACTATGACGGGATAGGAACACTATGGACTGAAACCTCGTATGAAGCTATTTATAAATAAGTTGTAAAGATCATATAGACTGCCACCAAATGAGAGATCCAGGGAATATCTTTGCAGGAGTCACTGAGCATCCACTGCCTACACATCAAGAGACATCTGCACGTGTGAATGTTGAGGTAATGTCTGTGATGGTCTTTCTGTCAAAGAGAAGGAGTCAAAAGTCTTCTGGTGGCAAAAACTTAAATAGATGCTTATGATTTATGCTCTGACTTAAAAAAAAAAGTGTTCTGCTTCTTTATGCTGCCTAAAATAAAGTAAAATATGACTTTTTCACTTGTTAGTGATTTATAGACTACCTCACACTGTGCCCTCACAGGGCATGTACAAAGGGAAGACTGAAATCATTAATAATGTAAACGACACCCACATCTGGTTGATCCTCCCAGGTGAATGAAGCGAAAGCCTGATTTAACAGATGGACACTGCACTGTTTCCTGATGGTAAAATCACCAGATGTTTAGAGATTCCAGAAGTACAAAGGCAGAAGGAAGTGCGTTAATGATGAGGTTTCTGGCACACCTTTGAATTTTCTTACTTTTAACACTGCATTTTCTTGCATATAGGGTAGGTGCATGAGTTGTGCCATTATTTGAATTTTAATTAAAATAGAATTTTACTCTAGAATATTTTATTCTAAAAATAAGGAACGAAGGAAATGTTCTTATAAAGCACTGCCAGAGTATACCAAACGTTATTCAAAGCTTGAAAAAAATTCAGGCGTTTTATTTCTCATTGATTCTCTTTTGCAAAAGCCCTGGAAAGGGCCTGGGCCAAATCTACCGGCCCTTTGGCCGTGATATGCCCAGACCCCCCTGGCTCGGCCTCCCTTACTGTGGAGGGGGGGCCTCTGGCCCCTGCTGCAGGAGGATCGTAGCTAGTTGAAACCAATACTTTACTAGGCTGTATCTATTATTTCTAAGCCTCTAACCCTAACAGGAAGTTGAGCCCACCATCACTCAAGAAAGGGAAAGTGTGGAGGTCGTAATACTGAGGAACTGGCATGAGGATTTGGGTGCCGCAGAGTATAGGAGGGACATTTGTCTCATGGTGGCTAAGAGCATAAGAGCAAGAGTGGTGCAGGGACTCCTGGGTGGCTCCGTCATTAGGCTTCTGCCTTCGGCTCAGGTCATGATCCCACGGTCCTGAGATCGAGCCCCGCGTCGAGCTCCCTTTTCCGCGGGAAGCCTGCTTCTCCCTCTCCCACTCCCCCTGCTGTGTTCCCTCTCTCTCTGTGTCTCTCTGTCAAATAAAATCTTTAAAAAGAAAAAAAGATCAAGAGCTGGGTTTAAGTTCTTGCACCAACATTTCTTAACCACGTGGCCTTATCTTTGGATGAGTTACTTAACCTCTCACTGTCTTGGTTCTCAGTTTTCTCCTCTGTACAATGGGATCATAATGCATACCTCATAAAATTGTATTGACGATCAATGAGATAAAGGATGGAAACGCACTTTGCACACTACATGATAGAGTTAAGCCCTTAAATAAGAAGAAACCAGAGAGGGAAAGACTGCATGGTGAATTTCCATGTACACTGCCCTAGGTAACACGTCCTTCCTCCCTTTTGCCTCAGGATATTTTCATTGCAATGCCTGGGACAAACTAGCTTCAGCTCATTTGTTCCAAACCTGTCTTGATCACTCCAATAATCAAAGTGAATGTGGACAACAATGTTCCATTATCATCATCAAGCTTGCTAATTATTCCCACCATAAAAAAGAAAATGATAATTATGTAACTATCACTTCAATAGCAATCATATTATGATATATAAATGTATCAGATCAACACCTTAAGTTTGTGTAATGTTATGTGTCAACTGTATTTCAAGAAAGAAAGAGAAGGATGGAAGAGAAAGAAGGAAAGAAAAAGAAAAGAAAGTTAGTTTAGTTCATTCGTTCGTTCGTTCAGGGCTCTAGACTTGCCCCACATGGAGCTTCTTCAGAGTGGAGAACAGACTGAACAGCCAGCATAGCTCTCCCGTCAGGATTCCTCTTTCAGATGTTCAGAAGTTTGACCTTCTGAATCCATCCAAATACAAAGTACAAAACAAAACAAAACAAGTAGCTTTCTCTAAGAAGCTTTTATGTGTGCTTTCAATGGGGCGAAGCTGCCCTGGGGTTAAGTACTGTGCTATCAGTGATGGAAGGCAGAAGTACGCCCTGAAAGAGGAAGGCCAACCCTCCCTTTTTCCTGTTCTCTCTCAAACTACCTGCAGGGTGACTGTTTAATTAGTGGGAAAACAGTGATTCCCAGAAATTATGGAGTCTTTCGTGTTCACAAGGATATAGTTCCTTACGTTTTTTCCCAGCAGTATATACGACCATTTCCTACTATTAAGTACTAGGCTAATCTGAATATTAACTATCTGCCAATTTCAACACACCTCTCCCATAAACATTTCCTTCCTGGGTAGGGAGGAAGCCCAAATGATGTGGTCCTGTGTAGTTCTTTAACTTTCTTTTTTATGATTGGAGCAGAGCATCTGATTATTTCCAGGTGTTTCAGATTTTCTCATGGTCTCCTTGTTATTTCTCCCCTCTTTGAGCTCTTTTGGCAATGAATGTGACCATGAGGTCTAAAGCTATAAAGGATGTGTTCACCACTTCCCTCTCATGTCTGTCTCTTTATTTAACCACAAGTTCACTGTCTTTATCCATGTTAATTCCCTGAGGTATTCACACAGCATTTGTGTTGACTGCCTTAATTTTGATCTTCTCTAATCATTCCCTGCCAGATGGTAGTTAAAGTTTAATGGTCCCTATAAAAATAGTTCCCTTTCTTCTTTCATCAGTCATGTGTGTTTACTTAGCTAACTGCTGGATGTTCAGAAATGAACACAAAGTGACCACCAACAAAATGAATTCAACAAACACATTGGCTTAATACTTTTCATGGTAGCTAAAGATGTTGCCTGCCATTACCCACTCAGCCATTATCCTTACGTTTTATTGTCTTTCCTTTTCTGTTTTTGTTAGTTTTCTTTCCTTTTTATCTCCCTTCTCAGGTTGTTTGATGGAAAGCCACAAGACTGTGAGGCCTGGCAGTCATCAGCATACAACAATTAAAGTGTGTGGACATGTCCAGCTCCCATAGCATGTAAGTGCTAGATAAATGACATCTGGCATATCTGGAGAGGTTCCCTTACCACACCCGTAAGATCTGAGTGAGCATCATTCTTTATGATTCAGATAAAGAAGCTGAGGTAACTCACAGAAGGCCACACAAGAGGCTAGGATAGAAACTTGGCATTCTTTTTTTTTTTTTAAGATTTTATTTTTAAGTAATCTCTACACCCAACGTGGGGCTTCACTTTCAACCCGGAGACCAAGAGTCGCACATTCCTCCGACTGAGCCAGCTGGGTGCCCAGAACTTGGCATTCTTAAGGAATGAAACAAAAAACCAGATAGATATAACAAATTCATCTCTAAATAAATAGTACACCCTTTGTGTTTTTTGTGCGTCCTACTAACATTCCTGAGCTGGCCAGTTCAGAAATTAGCAACTACATAAGGATAGATGATATGCCATTTTTCAGTTGAGGTAACTGAAATCAGTCATATGACATGATTCTTACCAGGCCACAGACATATCTCTAGAAGGATCCTGTCACTTAGATTTACATTAGATTTATTAAATTATGTAGGAGCTATTTAAAAAATAAATAAAACTAACCAAACAAAAGATTAACAGCATTTTTAGAGCAAGCATTCTGGGTAACTTTATATATACACTCCACTTAAAGCCTATAAAATTTAGGACTCCAGGGCAGGGGTCTGCAAACTGCAGCCTAAAGGCCAAGTTCAGCACGCTACTTGTTTTGGTAAATGTTTTATTGGAACATAGTCACACTCATTCTTTTGCATATTGTTTATGACTGCTTTCACACTACAATGGCATTGTTGAGTGGTTTTAACAGAGACAATATGAACTGCAAAGCCTGAAATATTTACTCTGTGGCCTTTACTGAAAAATTTTGCCAACCCCTGCTGTAGTTTTTTGAATTATGGAATGGCATGTTATTTCTACTTAATTAATTTCTTATGATTCAGAAATGTTATTTGGTGTTATCTTCAGATGATGCTGATTTTAAATAGTATTTCAGATGCAAAAGGATTCTAAAATCATCTACCAAAGTGTATACTAATTGACCACCTTGAAGAGTTAAAAAGTGAAAAATGTTCCACAACTTCTTGGTGATCTGAGAAGCAGTGAATAGCCACTGTGCATTCTATAGATGGTAGCAATCTAGAGTATGAGCAAAACATATCCCAACTATTAACCAAGGAAAAAAATAAGTGTTAGTATTTGTCCAGTTCTGTAGTTTGGAGCAAGGACCATAATCTATCTGGGCTTTTATTTCTTCATCTATGAATCAATGCCATGTATTAAATAATCTCTAGCATCCCTGTTAGCCCTAATGTTCTATTGCCCATATTCTACCCAGAAGTGTAATGTATTCTACAAAGTGTAAGTGAGCTTCTTCTCCCACTCCTGCCCCCTGCCAAAAGGAAAAAAAAAAAAGTTCCTAGACTCTCATAGGAGCATAGTCAGTCCCAGTGTTTTTCTTTTTTCTTTTAATTCCAATATGGTGTTATATTAGTTTCAGGTATACAAGAGTGATTCTACAATTCTATACATTATTCAGTGCTCATCACAATAAGTGTACTCTTAATCCCCTTCACCTGTTTCACCCATCACCCCCCACCTCCCCTCTGGCAACCATCTCTTTGTTCTCTATAGTTAAGAGTCTGTTTTTTGGTTTGTCTCTTTTTTCCTTTGTTCATTTGTTTCTTAAATTCCACATATGAGTAAAATCATGGTATTTGTCTGTTTGACTGACTTTTTTCACTTAGCGTTATACTTTCTAGGTCTATCTGTGTTGTTGCAAATGGCAAGATTTCATTCTTTTTTATGGCTGAGTAATATTTCATTGTATATATGACTATTGTAAATAATGCTGTGATGAACATAGGGGTGCACATATCTTTTTGAATCCGTGCTTTCTTATTCTTTGGACAAATACCCAGTAGTAAAATTACAGGGTCATATGGTGATTCTATTCTTAATTTTTGAGGAACCTCCATACTGTTTTCCACAGTGGCTGCACCAGTTTGCATTCCCACCAACAGTGCATGAGGGTTCCTTTTTCTCCACATCTTCACCAACACTTGTTTCTTGTGTTTTTGATTTTAGCTATTCTTACAGGTGTGAGGTGAGATCTCATTGTGGTTTTGATTTGCATTTCCCTAATGATGAATGATGTTGAACATCTTTTCACGTTTTCGTTGGCCATCTGTATGTCTTCTTTGGAGAAATATCTGTTCATGTCTTCTGACCATTTTTGATTGGATTTTTTGTTCTTTTGGTGATGCGTTGTATAAGTTCTTTATATATTTTGGATACTAACCCTGTATCAGATGTGTCCTTTGCAAATATCTTCTCCCATTCGGTATGATTGTTTCCTTTGCTGTGCAGAAGCTTTTTATTTTGATGTAGTCCCAATAATTTTTTTTTTAGATTTTATTTATTTATTTGAGAGAGAGAGACAGATAGTGACAGAGATAGAGAGAGCACAGATAGGGAGGAGAGGGAGAAGCAAGCTCCCGCTGAGCAGGAAGCCAACATGGGGCTCGATCCCAGGACCCTGGGATCATGACCTGAGCCGAAGGCAAACACTTAACTGATTGAGCCACCCAGGCGCCCCAGATGTAGTTGCAATAATTTATTTTTGCTTGTGTTTCCCTTGCCTCGGGAGACGTATCTAGAAAGATGTTGCTATGACTGATGTCAAAGAAATTACTGCCTGAGCTCACTTCTAGGACTTTTATAGTTTCAGGTCTCACATTTAGGTCTGTAATCCATTTTGAGTTTATTTTTGTTTATGGTGTAAGAAAATCATTCAGTTTCATTCCTTTGCAGGTAGCTGTCCAGTTTTCCCAACACCATTTCTTGAAGAGACTTTTTCCCATGTATATTCTTGTCTTTCTCAAAGATTAATTGACGATTTAATCTGGGTTTATTTCTGGGCTCTCTAGTCTTTCCAGTGATCTATGTGTCTGTTTCTGTGCCAGTACCATATTGTTTTGATTAATACAGTTTTGTAGTATATCTTGCTATATGGATTGTAATGCCTCCAGTTTTGTTCTTCAAGATTACTTTGTCTATTCAGGGTCTTTTGTGGTTCCATACAAATTTTAAGATAGTTTGTTCCAGTCTGTGAAAAATGCTGTTGGTATTTTGATAGATTCTGCATTGAATCTGTAGATTGCTTTGGGTAGTATGGACATTTTAACAATATTTGTTCTTCCAATCCATAAGCATGGAATATCTTTCCATTTGTTTGTGTCATCTGCAATTGCTTTCATCAATGTTTTATAGTTTTCAGAGTATAAGTCTTTCATCGCTTTGGTTAAGTTTATTCCTAGGTATTTTATTATTTTGGCGCAACTGTAAATGGGATTGTTTTCTTAATTTTTCTTCCTGCTGATTCATGCATGACTAGTGTATAGAAATGCAATGGATTTCTGTATATTGATTTTATATACTGCAACCCTGAATTCATTCATCAGTTCTGGTTGTTTTTTGGTGGAGTCTTTAGGGTTTTCTATATATACTGTCGTGTCATCTGCAAATAGTAAAAGTTTTACTTCTTCCTTACCAATATGAATGCCTTTCATTCTTTCTTCTTGGTTTGAATGTTGTGGCTAGGACTTCCAGTATAATGTTGAATAAAAGTGGTGAGAGTAGATATCCCTATCTTATTCCTGATCTTTTTTTTTTTTTTTTTTTTTTATGACAGAGATAGACACAGCGAGAGAGGGAACACAAGCAGGGGGAGTGGAGGAGGGGGAAGCAGGCTTCCCGCAGAGCAGGGAGCCCGATGCGGGGCCCGATCCCAGGACCCTGGGATCATGACCTAAGCCGAAGGCAGACGCTTAACCATCTGAGCCACCCAGGCGCCCTCTTATTCCTGATCTTAAGAGAAAAACTCTTGAGTGTTTCACCATAGAGTATGATATTAGCTGTGGGTTTTTCATATATGGCTTTATTCTGTTGAGGTGTGTTCCCTCTAAACCTACCTTGTTGAGGGTTTTTATCATGAATGGATGTTGTACTTTGCTAAATGCTTCTTCTGCATCTATTGAAATGACCTAATGGTTTTTATCCTTTCTCTTGTTGATGTGATGTATCATGTTGATTAATTTACAAATACTGAACCACCCTTGAATCTCTGGAATAAATCTCACTTGATTGTAATTTATGATTTTTTTAATGTACTGTTGAATTCAGTTTGCTAATATTTTATTGAGGATTTTTTTCACATATGTTCTTCAGAGATATTGGTCTGTAGTTGTTTTGTTTGTTTGTTTGTTTGTTTGTTTTTATAGTGTCTTTATCTGGTTTTGGTACCAGGGTAATACTGGCCTCATAAAATGAATTTGGAAGCTTTTCTTCCTCTTCTATTTTTTATAATAGTTCAAGAAGAATAGGTATTAACTCTTCTTTAAATATTTGGTACAATTCATCTGTGAGGCCATCTGGTCCTGTACTCTTGTTTCTTGGGAGTTTTTTGGTTACTGATTCAACTTATTGCTGATAATTTGTTCAAATTTTCTATTTCTTCCTGGTTCAGTTTTAGGAGGTAATATGTTTCTGGGAATTTATCCATTTCTTCTAGGTTGTCCAATTTGTTCTCATACAATTTTTCATAGTATTCTCTTACAATCCTTTGTATTTCTGTGGTGTTGGTTATTATTTCTCCTCTTTCATTTCTGATTTTGTTTATTGGACTCCTCTCTCTCTCTCTCTCTTTTATGAGTCTGGGTAAAGTTTTATTAATTTTGCTCATCTTTTCAAAGAACCAGCTTTTGGTTTTATCTATTCTGTTGTTTTTTTAGTTTCTATTTCATTTATTTCTACTCTGATCTTATTATTTCTTTCCTTTTACTGATCTTGGGTTTTGTTTGTTCTTTTTCTGGCTCCTTCAGGTGCAAGGTAGGTTAAGTTTTTTATCTGAGATTTTTCTTGCTGCTTCAGGTAGGCCTGTATTGCTATAAACTTCCCTCTTAGAACAGCTCTTGCGGGCGCCTGGGTGGCTCAGTTGGTTAAGCGACTGCCTTTGGCTCAGGTCATGATCCCAGGGTCCTGGGATCGAGTCCCACATCGGGCTCCCTGCTCGGCGGGAGGCCTGCTTCTCCCTCTCCCACTCCCCCTGCTTGTGTTCCTGCTCTCGCTGTCTCTCTGTCAAATAAATAAATAAAATCTTTAAAAAAAAAAAAAAGAACAGCTCTTGCTACATCCCAAAGATTTGGGGCCATTGTGTTTTCATTTTCATTTGTTTCCATGTATTTTTTTATTTCCTCTTTGATTTGTTGGTTGACCCATTCATTGTTTAGTAGCATGTTACTTAAACTCCATGTATTTGTGCTCTTTTCAGATTTTGTCTTTTGGTTGATTTCTGGTTTCACTACATTGTGGTCAGAAAAGATACATGGTATAACTTTGATCTTTTTTAATTTGTTGAGACTTATTTTGTGGCCTAATATGTGATCTATTCTAGAGCATGTTCCATGTGCACTTGAAAAGAATATGTATTCTGCTGTTTTAGGATGGAATATTCTGAATATATCTGTTAGATCCATCTGATCCCGTGTGTCATTCAAAGCCACTGTTTCCTTGTTGGTTTTCTGTTTGGATGATCTGTTCATTGATGTAATTGGGTGTTAAAGTCCCCTACTATTATTGTGTTACTACTGATTACTTCCTTTATGTTTGTTATTAACTGCTTTATGTATTTGGGTGCTCCCATGTTGGGTGTCCAATATTTACAATCATTATATCTTCTTGTTGGATTGTCTCCTTTATGATTTTATAGTGTCCTTCTTTGTCTCTTGTTAAAGTCTTTGTTATAAAGTCTATTTTGTCTAATATAAGTATTGCTGCTCCAGCTTTCTTTTCACTTTCACATCCATTTGCATGATACATGCTTCTCCATCCCTTCACTTTCAATCTGTGTGAGTCTTTTTTTTTAGATTTTATTTGTTTATTCAAGAGAGTGTGAGAGAGAGCACGAGTGGGGGAAGGGGAAAGGAAGAGGGAGAAACAGACTCCCCACTGAACATGGAGCCTGATGTAGGGCTTGACCCCAGGACCCTGAGACCATGACCTGAACCAAAGTCAGACAACTGACAGAGCCACCGAGGCGTCCCTCAATCTGCATGTGTCTTTAAGTCCAAAATGAGTCTCTGTAGGCAACATATAAATGGGTCTTGCTTTTTTTTAATTTTTTAATTTTTTAAAGATTTTATTTATTTATTTGACAGAGAGAGAGACAGCAAGAGGGAACACAAGCAGCGGGAGTGGTAGAGGAAGAAGCAGGCTTCCCGCAGAGCAGGGAGCCTGACGCGGGGCTCAATCCCAGGACCCTGGGATCATGACCTGGGCAGAAGGCAGACACTTAACAATTGAGCCACCCAGGCGCCCCTTGCTTTTTTTTTTTTTAAAGATTTTATTTATTTATTTATTTGAGAGAGAGAGAGAGAGAGAGAAACAGCATGAGAGGGGAGAGGGTCAGAGGGAGAAGCAGGCTCCCTGCCAAGCCAGGAGCCCAATGTGGGACTCGATCCCAGGACTCCAGGACCATGACCTGAGCGGAAGGCAGTCGCTCAACCAACTGAGCCACCCAGGCACCCTGGGTCTTGCTTTTTTATATATTCTATCACCCTTTGACTTTTGATTGGAGAGTTTAGCCCATTTACATTCAAAGTAATTATTGGTAGGTATGTACTGATTACTATTTTGTTACTTGTTATATGGTTGTTTTATAGTTCTTCTCTGTTCCTTTCTTCTCTTGCTCTCTTCTCTCACAAGGAATTGGCTTTCTTTAGTGAGACATTTGGATTCCTTTTTCTTTATTTTTGCATATCTATTTCTGGTTATTGATTTGTGGTTACCATTTGGTTTGTATATAACATCTCCTGCATACAGCAGTCTATATTAAGTTGCTGGTCACCTAAGTTTGAACCCATTTTTTTCTCCTCTCTCTCCCACGTTTTAGGTATATGGTGTCATACTGTACATCCTTTTCTTTTGTGAGTTCCTTGGCTGATTTTTAGTTAGTGCAATATTTAAACAGCTACTGCAGGAAGATTTGAATTCTAGACAACTTTGACCTGAATTTCAAGGGCGTGGGGGGGGAAGGAAATGATACTCTGAGATAAAGAATTTCAAGTACTCTTATGCCAAATATTTTAGCTATGACTAGAAAATGGAAGACTTACGCCTTTGTCGACATGAGGAAGTGTATTCAACACAAGGCAAATTAGGTATCAACTTTCCAAAAAGATTTTGATGAGGAAATTAAGACATTTAACTGATAATTTAAAAGATTCTTTTTATATTCATACCAATAAAGCCATGTTGTAGAGTAGCATGCAAAAATCAGCATGAATTTCGAAAGTGAAATACAACCCTTCAGAGAAATTTTGTTCTTGAGGAAAGAGCTTTAGATTTCATGCCCAGAACCCTTCTCTCACCCTGTCCCCTCACACAAAGGGTTGTAGACTATTCCTGGTCACTGGGGAACTTTAATGGAAAATTTGGAGAGAACTTGCTTTTCGGAAAGTGAATTCTCATCTTCCGACATGAAAAATATCACTTTTACTTTTGAGTCAGTGCACCAGAATTTATATTCAGACTTATTACTATGTATCATAACTTTTAACTAGCTTTGAGAAGTTTATTCCACTGATATGTGTGTAAGTGAACATTCAGAGTGGCCCAGATTTATAAATTCCCAGGTGTGCGTGTATCTTGTCCTGATGTTTCAATAAATCACTGTGGGTAGAATTCAAGCATTGTACATCAATAAAATTATCTTTATGTTCCATTCCAAGCAAGGGAGGCAGTGGTAGGAGGTGAGGAATGGAGTGGGAGATAAATAAGGAGGTTCTGCCCCTAACTCTCAGGTAACCTAAGTCAAACACAACATTGGGCCATGGTGTCTTTGTTGTGAATGAAAGGTTGGAACTAGAGGCAGGCCCACAGGTTCCAAAGGTGAAATTCTTAGTAAATTATAACTGGAATGAAAATGCTATTTGTATTATCTTCCACTCATGAACCTATTTCTGGCTGTTGTAAAAACTTACCATACCTTCTATATCTCCTAAATAGGAGTGAACATTACTATTATTTTATACTTACTCTAAGTCCTTTTAGGAAAGAGAACCTTAACAACATGACCAATACAGGTATCAGAAAAATAATTTGAACACAGTAAGTGAAAAAAAGAGAGAGATGATTACATATCTAAAGGAGCTGCCATAATGAGACTCAACAATAATAAGGCTTAAGAAACAAGGCAGTTTAATTCTCTCTCAGGTAATAGTCACAGGTAGGCAGGCAGCCCTGTTCCACCTGAGACTTTCCCAGTAGCTTCCAAGGTCACTTTGGTTGTCATTCCAGCCACCAGGAGGGCAGAGCCTAGAAGTCCAGGGCCAGGAATTTGTGAGAGACAAGTTGCTCTCATCACTTCCATCTACCTTCTGTTGGCATGAATTTCACCACACAGCCACACCTAGCAGAAAGAGGGGGCTGGGAAATGGGAAGGCTCATGCTAGCCTCATCTCCATTATTACGGAAGAAGAGGAAAATGGATTTGAAAGGACAGATAATCCTTATGACCATTGGGAATGAAAGAGGCCTAAAGAAGCAAGTTAGTCTGTAGCTCAATGTATAAAAGGTATGTACAGATATATACATTTTAATATTTAAATATTTAATATTAAAGATATGGATAAAAATTCTAATAATAATAAAACAAGGTAATGACACTCATCCCCGCATTAACAAATCTTAGAATTTATAAGTTGAAGACCATAATTCTCTGCCCTCCCTTACCAGAGGGAACACACTTGTCAATTTAGTGGGAAGCCTTCCCTTCTTGTTCTTTTTTAATTTGGCTACATTTTAAATCAATAAACAATGTAAAGGTTAATTCTGTGTTACATAACATGGTACCACACTGTATCTATCATAATACAAATTATGGTCTTTAGATTTATCCATGTTAGTGATAAAAACTCAATTCCTTTATTTTGAGTGCTTTATGGTATTTGCATGTGTGGATATGGCTTATTTCTGATTTATTATTACAAGTATTGCTGCAATGAGCTTCTTTGTGTACATGGGCATCTTTTTTTTTAATTCATTCTCCTTAATTTCCCCATTCTTTCTTTTTTCTCTTTTTTTATTTAAATTCAATTATTTAACATATAATGTATTATTTGTTTCAGGTGTACAGGTCTATGAATCATCAGTCTTACATAATACTCAGTGCTCATTACAACACATACCCTCCCCAATGTCCATCACCCAGTTACCCCATCCCTCCACCCCAGTCCCCTCCAGCAACCCTCAGTTTGTTTCCTCTGATTAAGAGTCTCTTATGGTTTGTCTCCCTCTCTGATTTCGTTGTTTCATTTTTTCCTGTCTTCCCCTATGATCCTCTGTTTTGTTTCTTAAATTCCACATATCAGTGAGATCATATGATAATTGTCTTTCTCTGATTGACTTATTTCACTCAGCATAATACCCTCTAGTTCCATATCATTGCAAATGGCAAGATTTCATTTTTTGATGGCTGCATAATATCCCATTGTATATATATACCACATCTTCTTTATCCATTCATCTGTCGATGGACATCTGGGCTCTTTCCATAGTTTGGATATTGTGGACATTGCTGCTATAAGAATTGGGGTGCAGGTGCCCCTTCAGATCATTACATTTGTATCTTTGGGATAAATACCCAGTAGTGCAATTGCTGGGTTGTAGGGTAGCTCTATTTTCAACTTTTGAGGAACCTCCTTACTGTTTTTCCAGAGGGGCTTCACCAGCTTTCATTCCCACCAACAGTGTAGGAGGGTTCTACATGGGAATCTTCTTTTCCTAGAGTTGTATTGTTTAATAAAGTAGCCACTAGCCACATGTGATTACTTACATTTAAATTAATTAGGGGCACCTGGGTGGCTCTGTTCGTTAAGCATCTGCCTTTGGCTCAGGTCATGATCCCAGGGTCCTGGGATAAAGCCCCGCATCGGGTTCCCAGCTCAGCGGAGAGCCCACTTCCCCCTCTCCCTCTGCTGCTCCCCCTGCTTGTGCTCTCTCTCTGTCAAGTAACTAAATAAAATCTTGTTAAAAATTAATTATTTAAATCATGGGGCGCCTGGGTGGCTCAGTCGTTAAGCGTCTGCCTTCAGCTCAGGTCATGATCCCAGGGTCCTGGGATCAAGCCCCGCGTCGGGCTCCCTGCTCGGCGGGGAGCCTGCTTCTCCCTCTCCCTCTGCTGCTCCCCTTCCTTGTGCTGTCTCTCTCTCTGTGTCAAATAAATAAAATCTTTTTTAAAAATTAATTATTTAAATCAATTAAAATTAATCAAATAAAATTAAATTTTTAACTTCTCAGCCAACTAGCCACATTTCAAGTGGTCAGTAGCCACATGTGGCTAGTGGCTAGCATATTGGATGGTATAACCATCATCATAAAAATTTCTAATGGACAATGCTGTTCTCCAGGATATATGCAGTAGAGGAATTGCTGAGTTGTAAGGTATGCATATCCTCTGTTTTAATAGATTTTGCCAAAGTGCTTTCCAAGTCTCTTAGTTGTAAGCAACAGAAAACCATTATGGATATTTAAACAAGGAAAGTATTTTTTTAAAGGATGTTAAATAGCTTACAGAATTTCAGGAAGGGCTTGAGAACCAACTTGAAAATAAACTATCTAGTATCACACCATGGAATTGACCTAAAGAGGACAATGGTACTCTGCTTAAAGGCACAGGTACTGCCCCCTTGTATTTCCAAAACGACACAAGCCGGATGCTGGTGCTGTTTCTTGATCTATAGTCACTGCTTCCTCCAAAAATTGTACATGGGTACCATCGCTGCTCCCACCTTAATTACAGAGGTTCCACTTGGTCCCTACTTTTTAACACCATTTTCAAAGTTTGGAGCTGATGCAGCTGTTTGGCAGACTAGATCAAACACCTGCATCCCATCTTTACAGAAGGCTAGGAAGGCAAGTGTCTTGCAATTTTTTACCTCTGGGAGATTATGCAAATTTTCAGACTTACTAGTACCCAATTGGTCTCCAAAATGGATATAAAAATTTTAAGCCCTACCATAGCAAAGGACAGTTTCCATTTCTCCATGTAGTTTCCAACATGTAGCATTGTCTAGCATTTTAACGTTTTCCAGTTTAATGGTTGTGCAAAGATATCTCAATGTGGCGTTAATTTGCTTTCTCTTAATTAATAGTAAAGTTGAGAACTAGAAAGAAGATGAAGGAGGAAGAAGATGCAAAGGAAAGGAGATATACTCTAGGTGTAGAGTTTGCCTATAGCCCCATCCTTAAATAATTTGTTCCTAATTCACAACCAGGAATCTTATCCAAAGCTTCCTAACCAAAAACACTTGAACCTGAGCGATGATAGACTCTGGTTCGCAAGTCAACCTGCGGATGTCCAGCTTTTTTTTTTTTTTAAGATTTTTTTTTTTTTAATTTGTTAGAGCGAGCGAGAGAGAGAACAAGCAGGAGGAGCGGCAGGCAGAGGGGGAGGCAGGCTCCCTGCTGAGCAAGGAGCCCAGTGTGGGACTCGATCCCAGGACCCTGGAATCATGACCGACTGAGCCACCAGGCGTCCCAGATGCCCAGCTTTAAATAAGTCTGCCCAACTATCTCTTATGGAACCTATTATAACACTTGTGCTCAAATGGGTACTATTCCTGTTGGATATTACAAGATACAAAAAGATTACACAATTGCATGATTTTGTCTAACTTTATGATGACATTTATGTGATTGCTTCTTGGCAGTGACCAAGGCCAGAGTCCCTCTGATAAATTAATTTCATTTTATACCCCCCTTAATCATTCTCTTCAGAGGCTCATGTACTTCGGAATTTACTTGTATTAATTCACCTCAATAAAAAAATCTTTCTTTTTTCTTTGGCTTCACATTTATTGTGCTTCTTAAAGTTAATTTTATCATCGGAACTTCTGAAATTACCGAAGTACAAGGATGAATGTCAGCGTGTCAAGGGTTTTTAAATGAATTCTGACAAGACAGAAAAGGTCAAAGCAGATTTCTTCAACATGTTCAAATGTGGTCCTGATTATAAAGATTTTTACAAAAAGTATTTAGGTTATTCCTTAAAATGACTGCAGTATTCTGCTATACTTGATGGATTAAATTTTGTCTGGAACACTCCTCTCTCTCGGGCCCCCAACTTCTGCCTTGCTCACTTGGCTTAGATGTCATCATTTGCAAGAAGTGTTTCCAGGTCCGCCAAGATACAGTCAGTTGCCCCTTCTAACATCCTGTCCATACTCAGTGGTTACCTCCATTATTTCATTTATTACACTGTATTATAATTGCCTATTAATTTGTGCATCTCTGTTCCTCTTCCCTAAAAGACCAGCTTCTTGGGGGCAAAGACTAAACCTAAAATATTCCAGAGACTAGCACAGTGCCTACCAGAAAGTATCTGCAATGCATTTATTAAATTAAGGGACATTCTTCAAAACCATTGCCCTATATTCCATAAAAAGTGTCATGGTCATGAAAGACTGAGACACTGTCCCAGAGTAGAGGAGATTAAGAAGGCATGACTCTGATCCTATACTGGATCCTAGACCAGAAAAGTAACCTTATTGGGACAAATGGCAAAATCTGAGTAAGGGTGGTAGGTTAGGGGCACCTGGGTGGCTCAGTCGGTTAAGCGTCCCACTCTTGATTTCAGCTCAGGTCATGACCTCAGGGTCATGGGATCGAGCCCCATGTCAAGCTGCGTGTCTGACTCCATGCTCAGCAGGGAGCCTGCTTCTCTCCTTCTTCTTCTCCCTCTGCCCTTCCACCCCACCCCTGCTCCCACGTGTGCTCTATCTCTCTCTCTAAAATAAGTAAATCTTTAAAAAAAAAAAAGGGTGGTAGGTTAGTTAATAGTATCGTATAAACATTAATTTCTTGGTTTTGACCATTGTACAGTGGTTTCCCAAGATGTTACATTTGGGAAGCTGGGTGAAGGGCATATGAGAATTCTTTGCATGATTTTTGCAATCTTTTTTTGGAAGCTGAAATTATCTCAAAGTGGAAAATTAAAAATTTTTTAATAGGAAAAAATATGAATATGTTGACTCATGAATAAAAAGGGGGGGGAGGGACTGGGGAGAGGAGGAGGAAAAAGGGAATGAAAGCTAAAAGCTAGCTGGCTTTTGGAAGTATAGCTAGGGTAATAGAATATATTTGAGAGCTTTATCACCATAGGTGCCTCAAATGCCAGGTTATTACAAATTCTTAGCAGTCTAATTAGGAGATGTTGTTCATGACCACAACCTATGGAATCCTTTCTTTACTGTTTACTCCTGAGCTTTGTTCCATATGCTTTCAAATTAATCAATTGGATTTAGCAAGCACTGAGTGCCTGCTATGTGCCAGGCACAGTGATAAGCACTGAGGATAGATACATTGTGGTAAGATGCCAGTGTTTCTCATCCTCAGACAGAAACACAATCTAGAGGAGAAATAGAAGCAAAAAGAAAACCAAGCGGCAATACAGTGAGAAATGCACAAGGACCAAATCAAGAGGCAACATCGTGAGGGCATTATTTTTTTTTTGAAGATTTTATTTATTTATTTATTTATTTATTTGACAGAGACAGCAAGAGAGGGAACACAAGCAGGGCAAGTGGGAGAGGGAGAAGAAGGGGCTCAATCCCAGGACCCTGGGACCATGACCTGAGCCGAAGGCAGATGCCTAATGACTGAGCCACCCAGGCGCCCCTCATGAGGGCATTATGCTAAGCGATATAAGTCAGACAACTACTGTATGATCTCACTTACATGTGGAATCTAAAACAAACAAATGCATACATACAGAGAACAGATTGGTGGCTGCCAGATGCAGAGAGTAGGGAGGTGGGCAAAATGGGTGAAGGTAGTCAAAAGGTACAAACCTCCAGTTATAAAATAAATAACTCCTGGGGGTGTAATATATAGCATGGTTACTATAATTAATAATACTGTATTGTATATTTGGAAGTTACAAAGAGGGGAGCCTGGGTGGCTCAGTTGGTTGAGTGTCCAACTCTTGATTTTGGCTCAGGTCATGATCTCAGGGCCATGCGATTGAGCCCCAAGTTGAACCTCGTGTCTGGCTCCATGCTCAGCAGGGAGTCTGCTTGACATTCTCTCTCTCCCTCTCCCTCTGCCCCTCTCCCTACTCGTGCGTGCACACATGTGCTCTCTCTCCCTCTCTAAAATACATCTTTTTTAACAAGTTACTAAGAGAGATCTTTTTTATTCTTTGTTTTTACTTAAATTCCAATTAGTTAATATACAGTGTAATATTAGTTACAGTGTACAATATAGTAATTCATCACTTCCATACAACACCTGGTGCTCATCACAAGTGCCCTCCTTAATGCCAATCACCTATTTCACCCAACCCACACCCACCTCCCCTCTGGTAACCAGCAGTTTGTTCTCTATAGTTAAGAGTCTGTTTCTTGGGGCGACTGGGTGGCTCAGTCGGCTGGGCATCTGCCTTCGCCTCAGGTCGTGATCTCAGGGTCCTGGGATTGAGTCCCGCATCGGGCTCTCTGCTCTGCGGGGAGCCTGTTTCTCCCTCTCCTACTCCCCCTGCTCTTCTCTCTCTCTCTCTCTCTGTCAAATAAATAAAATCTTTTAAAAAAAAAAGTCTGTTTCTTGGATTGCCCCTCTCTCCCTCTCTCTCTTTCCCTTTGCTCATTTGTTTCATTTCTTAAATTCTGCATATGAGTGAAATCATATGGTATTTGTCTTTTCCTGACTGACTTATTTCACTTAGCAGGATATTAAGAGAGTAGATCTTAAAACTCATCATGAGAAAAAAAAATGTAACCATAGGTGGTTTTTAACTAGACTTTGTGGTGATCATTTCACAACATAAACAAATACTGAATCATTATGTTCTACACCTGAAGCTAATATAATGTTAAATGTCAATCATATATCAATTAAAAACAAGAAGAGGCCATACAGAGAAGTGCTTACTTTCCTGGGGGGACAGACACTTCACAGAAGAGGTGATGCACAAGCTGGGCTTTGAAAAATAAATAGGGATTTGCCAGTAGATAAAATTGGAAAGAACATTCCAGGCACAGCACACATGAGATCTCAGACTCAGCAAAGTGAGTTCAGCACAGCTAAAATGAAAAGCACCCATAGAACAGATTCTTTTTTAGTAGCTTTATTAGGATATAATTCACATATCATAAAATTCGCCCATTTAAAGGGTACACTTGAGTGGGTTTTAGTATAGTCACAAAGTTGTATCTAATTTTAGAACATTTCATCAGCCTCCAATGAAACACCATACCCCTTAGCAGTCACTCCCCATTCCCCACCCCCAGCCCTAAGCAACCATTAATCTACTTTCTGCCTCCACGGATTTGCCTAGTCTGGACATTTCATATTACAGGAATCATATGGTATATGGTCTTTTGTGATTCTTTCATTTGGCCTAATGTTTTCAGGGTTCATCCATTTTGTAGCATGGCTCAGTACTTCATTCCTTTTCATTGCCAAATAACATTCCGGTATATGGATACATCACATTTTGTTAATCCAATCAACTGTTGATGGACATTTGGATTATTCCCAGTTTTTGACTATTATTAAGGATGCTGCTATAAACATTCATGTACTAGTTTTTATGTGGACATACGTTTTCATTTCTCTTGGATATATACTTAGAAAGTGGAATCGCTGGGTTAATTGGTAACTCTATATCGTTACTTTTTGAAGAACTGTAAACTGTTTTCTACAGTGGTTGCTCCATTTTACATTTCCGCTAGCAATATATGAGGGTTCCAATTTCTTCACAACTCCACAACGCTTGTATTGCCTATCTTTTTTATTGTAGCCATCCTAGTGGGAGTGAAGGAGTATATTAGCTTTCTAGGGCTGCTGCAACAAATTACCATAAACTGAGTGATCTAAAATAACATACATTTAGTCTTTCCCAGTTTGGGGGGCTAGAAGTCGGAAATCAAAATGTCAGCAAGGTCATGCTTTCTCTAAAAGCTTTAAGGGAAAGCTATTCCATAACCTTTCTCTTGGTTTCTTGTGTTGCCAGCCAACCTTAGCATTACTTGGCTTATAGATGCATCACTTCAGTCTCTGACTGTCATCACATGAAATTCTCCACTGTATCTCTGTGTCTCTTCCCTAATATTATTGGGACCTACCCTAATCCATTGTGACCTCATTCTGACTTGACTACGTCTGCAAAGACTCTATTTCCAAATAAAGTCATATTCCCAGGTACCAGAGTTAGGACTTCAACACATCTTTTTGGGGGACACAATTCAACCCACAACAAGTGGTATCTCACTGTGGTTTAGATTCACATTGCCCTAATGGCTAATGATGTTTTGCATCTTTTCATGTGCTTATTGGCCATTTGTATATCTCCTTTGGAGAAATGTCTATTCAAATCCTTTGCCAATTCTTAATTGAACTATTTGTATTTTTATTCTTGAGTTGTAAAAGTTCTTTATATATATTCCGGACGCTTATCAGATATATGATTTGCAAATATGTTCTTCCATTCTGTGGGCTATCTTTTCACTTTTTGATAGTGCCCTTTGAAACACAAAAGTTTTTAACTTTGATGAAGTCCAACTTGTCTATTTTTTCTTCTGTTCCTTGGGCCTTGGTGTAATAGTTAAGAAACTGTTGACTAATTCAAAGTCATGAATATCTATGACTATGTTTTATTCTAAGAGTTTTATAATTTTATTGCTTACATTTAGGTTTTTTTATTTAATTAGAGTTAAATTGTGTGTATGGCATGAGATATGCATCCAAATTCATTCTTTTCCATGTGAATATCCAGTTGTCCCAGCACCATTTGTTGAAAATAATATTCTTCTGCACAGAATTGTGTGGGCACCCTTGCCAAAACATGAAATGATCATAAATGTACAAATTTGTTTCTGGATTCTCAATTCTATTCCGTTGATCTATAGTCTATCCTTATGTTGGCAATACACTGGCTTGATTGCTGTAGCTTTGAAATCAGAAAGTGTGAATTGTCCAACTTTATTCCTATTTTTAAGAACTACTTTGGTTATTCTGAGTCTCTTTCATTTTCATATATCTCTTGAGATCAGATTGTCAGTTACTGCAAAAAGTTGGCTGGAATTTTTATTGGGATTGTGTTGAATCTGGAGATTAATTTGGGGAGTATTGTCTTCTTAACGATGCTAAGTCTTCCAATCCTCATGCATGGATGTCTTCCTATCTATTGCAATATTCTTTCATTTCTTTCAACAATATTTTGTGGTTTTCAATGTGCAAATTTGACATTTTTTTAAACTTATTTTAAGTATTTTAATTTTTGATGCCATTAAAAATGAAAATGTTTTCTTAATTTCATTTTCAGATTGTTCATTGCTAGTATATGAAATAAAATTGATTTGTATATTAATCTCATGTCTTGCAACTTGCTGAATTCATTTGTTATTTAGTGAATCCCATAGGAGTAGTCATTAGTTAGTTAGTGAATCCCATGGGATTTTCTATATACAAGATCATACTGCCTGCAAATTAAGATATTTTTACCTCTTCCTTTCCAGACTGGATGTCTTTTATTTCTTAATCTTGCCTAATTGTCTTAGCTAGAGCTTCTAGTACAATGTTAAATAGAAGTGGAGAGAGTAGACATTTTTGTCTTGTTTCTGCTCTTAGGGGGACAGCATTCAGTCTTTCACCAAGTATGACATTAATTGTGGATTTTTCATAGATTCCCTTTAACAGCTTGAGGAAGTTTTCTTCTATTCTTAGTTTGAGTGTTTTTGTCATGAAAGATTGTCAAGTTTTGTCAAATGCTTTTTTATGACTATTGAGATAGTCTTCTGGGTTTTGCCCTTTATTCTATTAATATAGTATATTATATTCATTGATTTTTATATATAAGCCAACCTTGCATGCCTGGGGTGAAACCGTGAAACAAGGTGACCCCACCCTCATCTGCCAATGAGATCAAGAGGAGGAGGAATCAGATCCCAACTGGGCCAATCAGGGTCTTGCCTCCTGGAATTTGCATCTTAAGCAGTGAAATTCAAAGCAGTGAGGGCTGAACTGCACTTATACCATGTCCCAAAGAAACTGTCCTCCTACCTAAAACCCAGAGCTGCCCCAGTTTTTATCCAACCAGAGCCAGCACCTGGACTAGAGTGAAATAAGTGAGGCACTCACCTGGCGTACAAAATTTAAGAGCACTCTAAAAGACTCAGTGATCTATTCTGAGGAAACTCTATACTGTTTTCCAGATTGGGTGCACCAGTTTACATTCTCACCAACAGTGTATGAGGGTTCCTTTTTCTCCACATCTTCACCAACATCTGTTATTTCTTATGTTGTTGATTTTAGACATTCTGACAGGTGTGGTTTTGATTGTGGTTTTGATTGGCATTTCCCTGATGATCAGTGATGCTGAGCATCTTTTCATGTGTCTGTTGGCCATCTGTATGTCTTCTTTGGAAAAATGTCTATTCTTCTGACCATTTTTTTATTTGGATTCTTTGTCTCTTGGGTGTCAAGTTGTATAAGTTCTTTATATATTTTGGATACTAACCCTTTATCGGATATGTCATTTGCAAACATCTTCTCCCATTCAGTAGGTTGCCTTTTGGTTTTGTTGATTATTTCCTTCACTGTGCAGAAGCTTTTTATTTTGATGAAATCCCAATAGTTTATTTTTGCCTTTGTTTTCCTTGCCTCAGGAGACATATCTAAAAGATGTTGCTACAACTGATGCCTAAAAAATTACTGCCTGTGTTCTCCTCTATGGTTTCTATGGTTTCCTGTCTCACATTTAGGTCTTTAATGCATTTTGAATTTATTTTTGTGTTTGGTGTAAGAAAGTGGTCCAGTTTCATTCTTTTGCATGTTGCTGTCCAGCTTTCCCAGCACCATTTGTTGAAGAGACTGTCCTTTTTCCCACTGGATATTCTTTGCTGCTTTTTTGAAGATTAGTTGACCATTAGTTGTGGGCTCATTTCTGGGGTTTCTATTCTGTTCTACTGATTTATGTGTTTAGTTTTGTGCCAGTACCATAATGTCTTGAACACTACAGCTTTGTAATATAACATAAAGTCTGGAATTGTGATGCCTCCAGCTTTGCTTTTCTTTTTTAAGATTGTTTTGGCTATTCAGGGTCTTTTGTGGTTCCACACAAATTTTAGGATTGTTTGTTCTAGCTCTGTGAAAAATGCTATTGGCATTTTTATAGGGATTGCATTAAATGTGTAGATTGCTTTGGGTAGTATAGACATTTTAACCATATCTGTTCTTCCAATCCATGAGCTTGGAATGTCTTTCCATTTCTTGGCATCATCTTCAATTTATTTCATCAGTTTTTGTTGTTGTTGTTGTTTGTTTATTTAAGTAGGCTCCATGCCCAGCATTGGGCCCAAGGTGGGGCTTGAACTCATGACCCTGATATCAAGACCTGAACTGAGATTCAGAGTCAGATGCTTAACCGACTGAGCCACCCAGGTGCTCCTCATCAGTGTTTTACAGTTTTCAGAGTATAGGTTTTTCACCCCTTTGGTTAGGTTTATTCCTAGGTATCTTATTGGTTTTGGTGCAATTATAAATGGGACTGATTCCTTAATTTCTCCTTCTGCTGCTCCATTATTAGTGTATAGAAATGCAACAGATTTCTGTACATTGATTTTATATCCTGGGACTTCACTGAATTCATTTATCGGTTCTAGCAGTTTTTTGATGGAGTTTTTTGGGTTTTCTATATAGAGTATCATGAGGTATTTACATACAATAGAGTATTACTCAGCCATAAAAAAAGAATGAAATCTTGCCATTTGCAATGACATGGATGGAGCTAGACAGTGTCATGCTAAGTGAAATAAGTCAGTCAGAGAAAGACATATGGAAAACCATATATCATGCCATATGATTTCACTCATATGTGGAATTTGAGAAACAAAGCAAATGAGCAAAGGGAAAAAAGAGAGATAGGCAATCCAAGAAACAAACTCTTAACTATAGACTTTCTGTATACAACATAGATTTATTCAGATAATTAGAAATTGTTCCAAGGAAACGTTTCTTTAAGGTTGTTGTGGGGGCGCCTGGGTGGCTCAGATGGTTAAGCGTCTGCCTTTGGCTCAGGTCATGATCCCACAGTCCTGGGATAGAGCCCTGCATCAGGCTCCCTGCTCAGCGGGGGGCCTGCTTCTCCCCCTCCCTCTGCTTCTCCCCCTGCTCATGTTCTCTCTCTCTCTGTATCTCTGTGTCTCGAATGAATAAATAAATAAATAATCTTTAAGGTGGTCATGGAATAGTAATTTAGTCTATGAACTGCGTACTAACCTGAGAAGTGTATGAAAAGCATATCTAGTGTGCTGGTTTCCTACTCATAAAACTCATGTGTAGATGATTCACAAGTTTTGAATAGATTGTCTTCCCAAGCTCTTCATCCATTTCTGAGCTGTGTGCTCGACTCTTGGATCATATTTTCTCAAAGCATGTTGTACATGCTATATGAGACCATAGGCTCATTCCCCAAATCCTATTTGAATAGGGTCACAAATCCAATCTTGAAGATAAAAAGGAATAAAAACATTTCTTGAAAAATAATTATTACTAATAAAGTAAATAACACTTAATTATAAAAAGTTTTTTTTCCTTTAATTTAATTACAAAACTTGCCTTCAAGAGAAAGTACTTGTATACAGATGTTGGAGAAATGGTCGATTTGGAATTTCTCTGGAAATTGTGAGAAAAACTTCTAGACACTTTCAAGGGCTTTAGTAGCTAATGAGGAATGTTAGCTGATTCTCATTTCTGAATTCACTTTTACCTGTGATTTTCCTCATCCAACCAAGTGGGGATAACTGATGAAAAGGGTTTTCCATAGTCACAATTCATTATTTAGCTCTGTTGTTTTAGATCTTACAGCCAGAGGTTCTTTCCCCTGGAATTTGGGGTACATAGTGCTTCAGACTCCTGACAACCCAATATAAAATCCAAACATAGTAAAGAGAGAGGGCTGTCTCTTCTCATTTTTCCTTGCCCATTCATTCTCCGAGCCATAGGTTCCCATGTCCAGTCCCAGCATAATCAGTATGCTTTCTTAAAAGAAAATAATATTTTTTCAGGTCTTGTAAATCAATGAGTTTCTTTCTCATGAGTCAATGGATTTCTTTCCTTAGTATTTTACTTTTTATTTATTTATTTTAAAAAGCTCAAACAAGGGGTGCCTGGGTGGCTCAGTTAGTTAAGCATCTGTCTTGGGCTCAAGTCATGATCCTGGAGTCCCGGGATCGAGCCCCACATCGGGCTCCCTGCTCAGTGGAGAGCCTACTTCTCCTTCTGCCCCTCTGCTCATGCTCTCTCGCTCTCTCACTCTCTCAAATAAGTAAATAAAATCCTTTAAAAAAAAAGTTCAAGCAATTTCCAACCTAAAAACCAATGTTTTAATCTAAAAGTGCTCAAAGATCTCATAGCCCAGGTTTTATGATGGGACAAATAAAATAATATATACACTTAGATTTATAATCAATGAAATTGATTTATAATGTAATTGGAACTCTGTGCAGGAACTTCCCCAGTACCAATCTAACTTTATAATAGGACTCTTCTATATTTTAAAAATCAAATCAGATACTTCAGAAAACTGGTGATAAAAGGGCGGGGGGGGGGGGACCAAGCTCAGAAATAGAGTGAAAACCTAAAAAAATAAAGAAAAAAAAACTAAAAAGAAATAAATTTAAACATTTAAATAAAGATAAATTTAAATAAATATAAAAAAGATCACGACATCTACAAACAAACAAATGCAGCCGATCCACGTTTTCCAGTTGTAAAGCACTGCAGGTGTAGAGTCCTTAGGAATGGCTTCCAGCTCACCAAAGAGAGTGCCTCGCTGCATGCCAAATTACAGCGCTAAGGCAGATTGAGGGAGAATTGTTGATTATTTTTTAATCATTTCCTCAAGCATCTACAGATGTAAGGAAGCATGTGGCCTCAGGCTGAAGCTGTTTGCAAACAGCAGGATTGCCTGGCCCAAGAAATGGCACTTGCTGTGTGATGAAAGCTGCCCCTCTACAACCGTGTTTGGTGAGCACCTATGCCCTGCTGAAATTGGCATAGCGCATTCTTCATGGGCTTGCTGCCAGCCTAACAGATGGGCATGAATGTAACCCTGCCAAAGAACCAGTGTGTGCAGTGAGCTCACAACTGTGGTTAGATTCCTTTCCAAGGATGTTGCATCTACTTAAGCTGCCCAGTGAAAAATTTACGACTTACAGGTCTTCAAATGGCATTAATGAATATGTAAATTAATTTTCCAAATTAGTAGTTCTCAAAGTGGGGTTCCCTGGACCAGCAGCATTGGCACCAGTTGGCTGACTCCTGGAAATTCAAGTTCTCAGGCCCCACCCCTGACTTTTTGAATCAGAAACTCTGGGGGTAGAGCCCAGCAATCTGGGGTTTAACAAGTCCTCCAGGGGATTCTAATGCACAACTCAAGTTTGAGAACTACTGCTCTAAACCATGTTCTCAAGTGTTTGAATTATTTGAGATTTTTTTTTTTTAAGATTTTATTTGACAGAGAGAGACACATCAAGAGAGGGAACATAAGCAGGGGGAGTGGGAGAGGGATGAGCAGGCTTCCCACTGAGCAGGGAACCCAATGCAGGGCTCGTTCCTGGGACCCTGGGATCATGACCTGAGCCGAAGGCAGACGCTTAACAACTGAGTGACCCAGGTGCCCCTACTTGAGATTTTTTTTTTTTTAAGATTTTATTTATTTGACAGAGAGAGCACAAGCAGAGGGAGAGAGAGGGAGAAGCAGGTTCCCTGCTGAGCAAGGAGCCCGATGTGGAATTCGATCCCAGGACCCTGGGATCATGACCTGGGCCGAAGGCAGCCGCTTAACCGACTGAGCCACCCAGGCGTCCCCCTACTTGAGATATTTTTAAAAATACTGATGCCTATGTCTTAGGCCCAGAGATTCTTATTTAATTGGGATAGGGTGCAGCCTGGGCCTCAGGAGTTTTTAAATCTCCCCAGGGGATTCTAATGTGCAGTAAGGTTTGAGAAGAGCTGTTCTAACTACTCAGAATACCTCACACAAGCTTTGAGGACAAGTACTTCAGACCTTACCAAATGCAGGTAAGTCTTTATTGAAAGAACATTTATATAAATCTTTACTTAAATAATACTTTGATTGGTCTACCACTTTATTTTAAGCCCCTAGATAAGATGAAGTTTATGTAATCTGTGGCTTTAGGCAAAGCCCTATGTGCTCTGTGAGTTACTTTCAAGATGACTCCCTCACAGCGCCATATTTGTTTGCTCCAGATTTCAGATTTCAGTGTGCTCTTTCAATCTCATTGACTTTGTCATCTTCTAATGTAGTATCTCAAAAGTCTCTTCTACTGGTAACTAACACTCTCTGTCTCTCAAATACTGAAACCTGGCCTTCTTCCCAGGTGGGAGGAGATCTGATACCCAAAAATGTAAGCTTCAGTCTAAACTGAGATTTAGAAAAAAAAAAAAAAGCCCCTTTAAGCTTCAAACTTACCCAGCATAGTTAGCATAGTTGTAATAGTGTAAGTA